>NC_043979.1:1016051-1106051 GCF_902148855.1 Sphaeramia orbicularis
TTCCCCTCTTCCATCACACCTGCTTCAATTAAGGATCAGCTGATCATCCAGCTCTGCAGAAGCCTGAGAATGATGGAATGGCTTCCAGGTGTGAAGGAAGAGGGAAACATCTACAACATGCAGGATAGTGGCCCTGGAGGATCTGAGTCTGACACCCCTGGGACAGTAGATCTGGAGGAGCAGGACTGGACCGCCCTGCCTCAGCCTGTCCTTCCTGTTGTCACTTGTCTGTTTGTCAGTATTTGCTCTGATGATATTTCACCACAGATTACACTGAACATAAGTGTCATTTATAGGATAAACATATGGAAACCCAAAAACAGTGTGATATTTATTCTAAAAAAAGGCTGAATGGTCTGTTTTTCCTGTTTCCTATAAAGTTTGGATACGTTTGTTTTCAGACACGTTCCTTTGTGTGTTTTCAAACAGTTTGAAATGGGTGGAAAACACGACATAAATACCAGGCCTGTAACTGTCCTGTTCTAATGGAACTACATGAACTATGACCACCCCACCATGTGCATCTGTCTGTGTGTGCTCCATTCCAGACACTGGGCTTTGTTTTAAATCAGGCTAAACAGTAAATGACTGAATGATTCAAACCTGATCCTGATTCTAAACCCAATTGAAACCTGTGCATGTTACCTCTGAGTGTTTCTAAATGAAATACTGTGTAATACCATCAAATATCTGAAGCTTCCTGACCTGGAACTGGAAACACATTGGAGTTGTTTATATTGTTATGGTACACAAGTGTATTGCATTCACACAAAAAAAATGAAATTCAGCTGTTTTTCCGAATTAATGAGATAATTATCTCATAAAAACAGAGCTGAATTTTTATATTTTCAGAAAACAGTATCTCGTTAATTCAGAAGAAGTGTTAAAAATAGAGAAAAAATAAATTTGCGATTTGAAATGTTAAGAAAAAAGAAAAACGTGAAAAAATAAAGGAAGGTCCACACAACCTGTGAGCTCCCAAACCATTTATTACTTACTAAGTAAGTTTCTGTCCTCAGTCTGATGAAGGGCCTCAGCCCCAAACGTCACCAAATAAATGGTTTGGGAGCTCACAGGTTGTGCGGACCTTCCTTTATTTTTTCAAGTTGTACTTTTTGGGATCCTGCACACCTCTAATTTTGGATGTGCATGTCGTTTACCTTTTTTCAAGAAAAAAGAAAGAAACAAACTGTGGGTCTTTAAGGGTTAATAGAATATAATCCCAGTGGGTCCACCTGTCCAGGAAACACATATTTCAGACTAATGAGCTGTCACTAGATGCCAAACATGGAGGACAAAGCCTTCGATTAACTCTGAAACCTAATTAACAGACTAATAATACAGAGGTTAAGCCCCGCCCCTTCCTCTGGACCACAGACTGTCCACTTTTGGAAACATATGGATGAAAGTCAGTGGGAAGAAGCACGTCCTGTCTGCTATTGAACTGGGCCATCAATGACATACACTGTAAAAAAAAATCTGTAATTTAACAGAATTTTCACTGTTTATTTGACAGATTTTTCCTGTATTTCTAAGATACAGGAAAATATGAATGAAATGACAAAAACAGACTGTGATTTTACATGTCGAATGGAAAAGAACACGAAAAAACTGTAATTGTGAATAACCATAGAATTTCAATTTTTTGAAAGAAATTTTTTCTTTTTTCACAGAAAAATACAGTTCAAATACATTTGCAAATGTATCGTAATTTCACAAATATTTCTTTTCTATTTATGAGATTAAACTGTTAATTTAAAGTTTAATACTATAAAAAAATAATAATAATCAGTGGAGTGGACAACTGAGTCTCACTGAAAATTATTTATATATATATATATATATATATATATATATATATATATATATATATATATATATATATATATATATATATTTATAGGGAATTGGATTGTTTTAATACATGTAAATATTCTTTATTAAACATTAAAAAGTCAGAAACATTTGCCAAATCTCATGTAAAGTTAGGGCAAAAAACTGTATTTTAGTTATGGAACATTACCGTATTTTTATGAGATGGTTATGTTCTGTTATTTAACAGTATTTTTTCAGCACCCCTGCTGCCAGAATAATCCTTTTTTTTTTTTTTTTTTTTTTTTTTTTACAGTGTATGGTGTTTTTCTATTTATTCGAATATAATGTTACACACCAAGAATGAGGCAGTTTGTTGTAACGATAACAAAGTAACATCTAGTTTTATGTGAAATGCTCAGTGGACTGCATCCTTCTATATATGTCACCAAAATGGTCTGTACCGCGTTCTTCAAATGTATTAGAAATGTATTATATTATACAGTACAATTACAATACACATATAAGAATGTACTGTAAATGTATTATATTATATTATATTATATTATATTATATTATATTATATTATATTATGTTATATTATATTAATTATATTATATTATATATGTTTATGTTTACGCATTTGGCAGACGTGTGCGATACACATATAAGAATGTACTGTAAATGTTTTGCAGTTATGCTGCGTACCGTGTTTGTTTCTTTGTGTGAATGTAGTCGTTTAAATTCTTGGTTTAAGTCACGTTGGTTTCACACAGTTAGTATTTTGTGTCTAGTTGTGATTATTTGTTTTTCTGTTAGTTTGACTCAGTTAATGGTCTGGTTTAATTTCCTAGTGTAATGCCCCCCCCCCCCCATGTCTGGTTTGGGTCAGTTTTTGTTCTGCTGCAGTTTGGTTTAGTTGACCTCAGTTGGGCCCATCTGTGTTCATTTTGTTCATTGGCTTTTTTTTGTGGCGCTTGTGTAAACATTTTTCTAACTTTATTAAATGATCCTTTTTCCTCATGTGACCTCCTTTATCCTGCTCCTCATGTCTGGTCCTCTACATATACTTTCAACATCCAACTCTCTGCTTTTATTCCTCTATTATTCAGTGGATCTTAGACAAAATT
Source organism: Sphaeramia orbicularis (assembly GCF_902148855.1). Taxonomy (NCBI): domain Eukaryota; kingdom Metazoa; phylum Chordata; class Actinopteri; order Kurtiformes; family Apogonidae; genus Sphaeramia; species Sphaeramia orbicularis. Next base: position 1,018,994 of record NC_043979.1, read on the forward strand.
TTCACACCCTCTAACCTGTATCCACAGGACACAGAAACACTGGGCCCCATCAATTTGTCACATCCCCCCCGCCCCCCCCCCCCCCCCCCCCCATTGTGACATTAGTTCCTTCCCCTGTGTTAAATACTAGCCACGCCCCTTTTTCTGGTTATAAACGGGTCACAACGGGCAGACAGACTAACAGGATCCAAGAAACGCTGGTGAGTAAGCACACGAAGGTAGAACACAAACTGGCAAAGACAGAGGGGAAGACACAGGGTTTAAATACACAAGAGGGAGGGAAGACAAGTAGACACAGGTGGAACACATCAGGGTGGAGGCAGGTAATCAGGCACAGGTGGAACAATCAAGGAGGGGAAGTAAAGACACCAGACATGACACATGAGGGAAACTGAACAAAATAAAACAGGAAATGACAGACAAAACAGAAAAGACTGACGAGACAGACAAAATCCAGACACCGTCTGGGAGCCGACATGACAGTACCCCCCCCCCCCCCCCCCCCCCAGGGGATGGCACCGGTTGGCCCAGGAACCTCCGTGTGGCGGTGATGGAAGTCCCGGATCAGGTCCAGGTCTAGGATGTAGGAGGAGGGCACCCAGGAACACTCTTCAGGGCCATATCCTTCCCAGTCCACCAAATATTAGAATCCTCTCCCCCGACGACGGGCCGCTAGGAGCCGGCGAACAGTGTAGGCTGGATCCCCATCAATGAGCCGGGGTGGTGGTCGTGGCTGGGTGGGAGGGACTAACCGGCTGTCTTTAGCCGGCTCAACTTGACTGACGTGGAAGGTCGGGTGGATTCTCATAGTCCTAGGTAGCTTCAGGCGAACAGAGACAGGATTAATAATTTTTGAAATAGGAAACGGGCCCACGAACCTGGGTGCCAGCTTACGGCTCTCCACCCTCAAAGGGAGATGCCGGGTCGACAGCCACACACGCTGGTCACGCTGGTAGACTGGAGCTGGAGTCCTGTGCCGGTCCACAGCAGCCTTATAGATTCCTGAGGCCCTTAACAGAGCTTGTCTGGCGCAAATCCAGGTCCTCTTGCACCTCCTTATCAGAGCCAGAGCTGAGGGGACGCTGGTGTCCTTCTCCAGGGCCGGAAACAGAGGAGGCTGATATCCAAAAACTACATGGAATGGAGACAGACCAGAGGAAGCACAGGGTAACGAATTATGGGGGTATTCCACCCAAATCAGCTGGCGGCACCATGATGCAGGATTGTGAGAGGCCAGAACTCTCAAACCGGCCTCCAGCACCTGATTAAGCCGCTCAGTCTGACCATTAGACTGGGGGTGGTAGCCCGAGGACAGACTGACTGAAGCCCCGATGAGGGAGCAAAAAGCACGGCAAAAATGTGCGATAAACTGAGAGCCTCTATCGGACACCACATCCTTAGGGAACCCATAAAGTCGACAGACATGGTACAAAACCGCCTCTGCCGTTTCTTTGGCAGAGGGGAGCTTTGGTAAGGGCACAAAATGAACCATCTTAGAGAACCGGTCAATAATGGTTAAAACTGTGTTATTACCATCTGACGGGGGCAGCCCCGTCACAAAATCCAGAGAAATATCCGACCAGGGTCTGCTAGGGACAGGCAGCGGACGTAACTGACCAGCTGGGGTTTATTTGAAGTCTTGCAAGCTGCATAGGTGGGACAGGCCGCCACGTATTCTGCCACTTCCTTCTCCATGGCAGGCCACCAAAAACGCTGCTTAATCATGAACATGGTCCGCTGAACCCCCGGGTGACAAGCCCACCTGGATGTGTGGGCCCAGTGGATGACCTGCGGACGGAGGTTAACTGGGACAAGCAGGCGGTCTGGTGGAACATCAGCTGGAATATCACAGTCTCTTAGCAAGGTTATAATAGTTTTGGATTTTTAATTATAGTTTAGTTTTAATTAGTTTTGACTTTTTTTTCTCTTATTCAGTTAGTTTTAATTAGTTTTTAGAGCAGGTTTGTTAGTTTTTATTAGTTATCGTTTTTTCTGAATGCTTAGTTTTAGTTTAGTTTAGTTTAGTTTTAGTATTAGTTTTAGTTATTTCATATATTTTATCTTCCTCATCATCCTATTCAAAGAAATTAGTGAGGCACGGATATGGGTTACCCTGGACACTTTATTTGGGGGTCGGGTTAGGGCGGCTCATGGACTGAGCAGAGACACAATGTACCGTACAATGTATAAATTCCCTATAGCAGGTTGAGGGGGGGTGCAATCCCTACACAACGTCACTGACGTGAAACAATGCGAACATGTGCAAAGCATGAGAGGAGATGCACAAAGCAGCCAGCAGTTAAACCAGATACAAACATATATAACCAGCTAACCAGCAGTTAAAGCAGATAGGAACCTATTATAAACCAGCTAACCAGCAGTTAAAGCAGATAGAAACATATATAAACCACTTATAAACATATCTAACCCAGTTCCTCATCAGTAAACCACACCTTAGCAGATCTCTCATCTCTTAATCATCTCCAGTTCCATTATTAGCTAACTTTGCTTCAGTTCAGTTCAGCTAGCTGTAGCTAGTAACATCAAACGTTTTTTAACATTCTAACAGGTTCCATACCTCTGTAATTGGATTAGTTTTCATCCTCCTCTTTTCTCCTCTTCTAAACTGTGCAGTTCAGGGCTTGGAAGGTCTTTTCATGGTGATAAACTCTCCAGTTTTAACCTGGATGCTAGTTCAACACTGACTGTCATTTAGCTCTGCTCTGTCTCTGTCACTCACGCGCACACACACGGTACGCCAAAAAAAAAAAAAAACCCGACCCATGTATCACTCCAGTAAACCCCAGACAGGACTGTGCTGCTGTGTCCCAGCTTTAGTCTGTATGTTCCAGGTAGAGTTAGGACCAGAAGACCACTGGAAACCACCAGTGACCGGACATGACAGACTGTGTAGTGTCGTATGGTGTCACCAGCTCAAACTGCTGGAGCCAAATAAATTAATTTCATATCAATCCGACATTGACAAAGACAAAAACGAAGGGAATTGTATCCATAATTTTTATACGTTTTAGTTAGTTTTGTAAGCTTACGATACAGTTTCAGTTAGTTATCGTTTTTTTCTTTTAATTAGAGTTTTTATTAATTTCAGTTAACGAAAATGTTTTTTCAATTTTAGTTTTCGTCATTTCGTTCGTTTTCGTTAACGATAATAACCTTGTCTCTTAGAGCATCTATGACTGAACTCTCAATTCCCCAGCGGACAGCACCCACCACACATGACTCAGGTAAGATAGTTTCTGGTTCAGAATCAGCCTTATCAGGCATGAAAACCCTCGACAGAGCTTCTGGTTTGCCATTTTTGGAACCGGGTCGATATGAGAGAGATAGAACTTAAATCGTGTGAAAAAACGAGCCCACCTGGCCTGACAGGAGTTGAGTCTCTTGGCAGAACGCAGATATTCGTGGTTTTTATGGTCAGTCCAGATCAGAAATGGGATCTCCGTCCCCTCGAGCCAATGCCGCCATTCCTCCAGGGCCACCTTGATGGCCAACAGTTCTCTGTTGCCGATGTCATAATTCCTCTCGGCCTTAGACAGCCTCCTCGAGAGGAAGGCGCATGGGTGGAGCTTGTTGTCCTTAGGGTTAGGGTTAGAACACTGAGAAATGACCGCTCCAACCCCCAAATCAGAGGCATCCACCTCCACCACAAACTGAAGAGCGGGGTCAGGGACAGACATGATGGGAGCCGACGTGAAGGCCTTCTTAAGGCTTACGAATGCCGCCTCTGCTTCAGGGCTCCATCTGAAACAGACTTGGAAGAGGTGAGAGCACGCAGAGGGGCAGCCACACTGCTAAAGCCCCGAATGAACTTTCTATAAAGGTTTGCAAAGCCCAGGAATCTTTGGACCTCCTTGCGGGAAGTGGGTGTGGGCCAATCCCTAACGGCACTGACCTTATCCGGGTCCATTTGGACACTCCCCTCGGCGATGATGAAACCCAGGAAGGAAACAGACGGGCGGTGGAACTCACACTTCTCAGCCTTAACATAAAGTTGGTTCTGGAGGAGCCTCTGTAGAACCTGGCGAACGTGCTGGACATGCGACACTTCGTCCAGGGAAAAAATCAAAATGTCATCAAGATAGACAAAGACAAAAACATTGAGCATATCCCGCAGAACATCATTAACAAGAGCTTGGAACACAGCGGGGGCGTTAGTCAGATGGAATGGCATAACCAGATACTCGTAGTGTCCACTGGGGGTGCTAAAGACTGTCTTCCATTCGTCCCCCTCTCTGATTCTAACCAGATGATAAGCATTACGAAGGTCTAGCTTGGTGAATATCTTGGCTCCGTGTAACAATTCAAAAGCAGAGGACATCAGTGGCAACAGGTATCTATTGCGAATAGTAATATCATTAAGGCCTCTGTAGTCAATACAGGGACGGAGTGTCTTATCCTTTTTGTCCACGAAGAAGAATCCGGCCCCAGCCGGTGAAGAAGAGGGCTGGATTAACCCTGCCGCCAGAGATTCATCCATATATTTCTTCATCACAGCAGTCTCCGGACCGGTCAGGGAATACAACCTCCCCTTAGGAGGACAGGTGCCAGGACGAAGGTCGATTGCACAATCATAAGGTCTGTGTGGGGGCAAGGCAGTGGCACGAGATTTATTAAAGACTTGCTTCAGGTCGTCATAGCATTCTGGTACCTTATTAAGAGCTGGAAACTCCGTCTCCTGCTCCTCTGGTGTATTGACAGGTGCCACAGTGACCTGGACGGGTTCAGATGGAGGGTCAGGTTCCCGGACCCCCCCACAGCAGGAAACACACCCCTCTCCCCAGGATTGGACCTCCCCTGTCTTCCAGTTTATACATGGGCTGTGGAGCAGGAGCCAGGGGTGACCTAGTATGAGAGGGTGAGAGTCAGAGTGATAGATATGAAAACTGATTTCTTCTGAGTGACCATCCAAAAACCAGACAGTGACTGGTTGAGTCCGTTGGGTCACTCGACAGATGACATGGTTGTCCAGAGCCCTCGCCTCCAGGGGCCGCTGGACCGGGAGCAGGCTGAGATGGAGCTGTTTAGCTAATCCTTCATCCATTAAGTTAGTGTCTGAGCCGGAGTCTATCAGGACGGGAAGCTGCAGAGACACAGAGTTAGAGCACAGACAGACCAGAGGCTGCAACCGAGAGACGCTGGACACACACAACGTTCTACTCAGCAGTGACTCCTCACCTGCCACCGTTCTTGATTTCAAAGGGCAGTTGATGACTCGGTGCCCCTCCTGACCACAGTCTAGACATAGGCCCGCCACCAGATGGCGTTGATGTTCCTCCGCCAACAGACGTGTCCGACCTTACTGCATCGGCTCCTCCTTTGAGCCTCCACCGGATTCTGGTACTGGGAGAAGGGGCTCAACGTGTGACTTACTCACGACAGCAGAAGAGGACTGGCGGACCCACGACGGTTCAGGCTGCCAAATAGCCATTTGGTCTGAGACCCGGATTGCTGCCGCGACGACATCATCTAGCGAGTGGAGTTCCTGACGAAGCGCCATTTCACGTCCAATGATGCGGTTCAGTCCGTTCTAGAACGCAGTGATCAGCGCCTGTTCGTTCCATCCAGACTCCACTGCCAAAGAATGAAACTCCCTGACGTACTGCCTGATGGGGCGCTCTCCCTGCCTCAGCCTCATGAGTCTTTGGCCGGCCTGTTGCCCACGGACAGGATGATCATAAATTCTTTTTAACTCAGACATCAGACTTGAGGCTGACTGAACGATGGGGGACCCTTGTTCATAGGCCGCATTGAAATAACTTAGAGGAGGCCCCTCTAACAGACTAGTCACATAAGCCAGCTTAGCAGACTCACTAGAAAAACGGCGTGGCTGAGAATCAAAATAAGTTGTATCTGGGTACAAAAATTTCTGCACGTATCAGGGTTACCTGAGTACTTAGATGGAGGCGGAATGTTAGGTTCCTCCAGGGGTCTCCCAAGTGAACCTGTGGTGGTGGGTTCGACTGGCGGGACCGGAGCAGAAGCCTGGTTACAGGTGAGCTGAAACACCTGTGAGAACAGCTGAGTCATTTTATCCATCAGAGTGCAGAATCTGTTCATGTCCCCCCAGACGTTGCCCCTGGGACCGGACAGCCTCCCGGACCTGGTCTAGGTCTGCTGGGTTCATATTATTGGCCAGTTTGTACTGTAACGGGCTCAGTACAAAGCCTGAACCCAAATGCAAGAACAGCAGACTGACGAAAGGTTGAGAGTGTTTATTAAACACAATCACAGAGAATAGGGCACAACACAGAATAATTAACACGTGTGTGAAGGCGTGGGTCTTTGGACTCGTCGTCCGGGCTGTGAACAGGGTCAGCGGGCGGTCAGCACAGCCGAGCCGAGGTAATCCCAACAGCAACCCGACTAGGGCAAAACAAAGGGATGTCAAAAAACAGACCAGGTCAAACACGGGAAAGCAAAACAGAAGGCAACGGGACATGAGGAGCAGGCTTTACTCATGGTCAGTAATCCAGGCAGAGGTCAAAACACACAGGTAACGTTGGAGGCTGAGGTATCACAGGGGAAAGGCAGAATCAGAGTCGGATGAACGAACCAGGTCACAACAGACGAGCAGGCAGAACAGGAACAGGCAGAATCAGTGGTCGGTAGACAAAACGGGTCACAACGGGCAGACAGACTGACAGGATCCAAGAAACACTGGTGAATAAGCACGAGTGTAGCAAAGAAACTGGCAAAGACAGAAGGGAAGACACAGGGTTTAAATACACAAGAGGAGGGAAGACAATCAGACACAGGTGGAACACATCAGGGTGGAGTCAGGTAATCAGACACAGGTGGAACACATCAGGGTGGAGTCAGGTAATCAGACACAGGTGGAACACATCAGGGTGGAGTCAGGTAATCAGACACAGGCGGAACACATCAGGGTGGAGTCAGGTAATCAGACACAGGTGGAACACATCAGGGTGGAGTCAGGTAATCAGACACAGGCGGAACACATCAGGGTGGAGTCAGGTAATCAGACACAGGCGGAACACATCAGGGTGGAGTCAGGTAATCAGACACAGGTGGAACACATCAGGGTGGAGTCAGGTAATCAGACACAGGCGGAACACATCAGGGTGGAGTCAGGTAATCAGACACAGGCGGAACACATCAGGGTGGAGTCAGGTAATCAGACACAGGTGGAACACATCAGGGTGGAGTCAGGTAATCAGACACAGGCGGAACACATCAGGGTGGAGTCAGGTAATCAGACACAGGCGGAACACATCAGGGTGGAGTCAGGTATTCAGACACAGGTGGAACACATCAGGGTGGAGTCAGGTATTCAGACACAGGTGGAACACATCAGGGTGGAGTCAGGTAATCAGACACAGGTGGAACAATCAAGGAGGGGAAGTAAAGACACCAGACACGACACATGAGGGAAACTGAACAAAATAAAACAGGAAATGACAGACAACAGAAAAGACAGACGAGACAGACAAAATCCAGACACCATCTGGGAGCCGACACGACAAGGGGGGGTTCATCCACCCCTCCCCCTCCAACGGATCGCACCCTGGATTTACAAACTATACTGTGACAAAAAAAAGTGAATAACCTAAACAAATCTGAAAAACATGAACTGTCCTCACATCATGTTGTTAATGTTTCAAGTGTTTGCTCATGTTTATCCATGTTTTTGTTCTTATTGCTTAATTTGATCATATTTGTTGGCCTTTTTTTGTGTTTTTTTGTTTGTTTTGGTCATGTATCTCAAATTTTTGTTCCTAAGGTCCTGCCGTTCATGTTTCACATGGGCCTTTATGGGTTAAATCACATGTTGGTTTTTAAACTGCTGTGTTTGCACAAGGGTTTGGTGTTTTAGGTCATTATTTTACAGGCGACAATAGTTCGACTGGTGTGTTGGTGCATTAACCACAGCTCGTCCAGAAAGGGTTTTATCCACTGAACAGAAGCTCTGATATATTATTAACACATGCATTTTAATTATTATTTATTATTTAAAGGTGGACCACTGCTGTATTTATTAGAGGATCTGCATAAAATAAATGAGACAACAATGACTCATGGAAAGAAAATGACTGACGTAGTATTTGTAACAGACGGTCAGTGTATGTTTACTGGTGTCAGACCGTGGTCATCAACACTGACCAATGAGTCCAACACAAAACACACTCCAACTAAACACACAAACACACTGAAGTCTGACACATCGTTAGCCTCAGAACATAACTGTCCAACTCAGTGTTTTTCAACCTTGGGGTCACGACTAAAGGTGTGTATTGGCAAGAATCTGGTGATACGATACAAATCACAATACTAGGATCACAATACGATATATCATGATACTGTTAAAAAGGCAAATTTTTGTTTCTTTGTTTCTTTAAAATGATTATTTCCTTGAAAAATTGAATTCCAGCACAAATCTGCACAAATACGGAACACATTTGTATTTGATCCCAACAGGATCTAATGTTCTATCAGCAAATGTTCAAACTGTGTTCAAACTGAAATTCTGTTTTACACACATTCCAGTTTCAGATCCTGTTCAAATGTTCAGATTCTATTAGTTCACAACTAACATCAGAACAGGATTTGAGTTCAATCCAACAAAGGAACCAACATTATTTAACAAAAGACTGTGAAAGAATAATAAATAAAATATAAACAAAAAAGAAAAACAAAAAACCAAAATGAACCTCCACCATATCTGCATCTGAATAAATACCTAAAATATCCATACAGTACTTTTTAATATCGATACAGTATATGTGAAATGAAATATCGCGATGTATAGCAGAACCCATATTTTCTAACAGCCCTAGTCACAACCCCACGTGGGGTCACTTGGGACTCAAATAGGGTCACCTGAAATTTCTAGCAATTGATAGAAATTTTTAAAAATATCACTGATAAAAAATATTTTTTAATGATTCAATATATATGTCATTATAATTAAAACACCACACGTATTTCCTAATACAAATCCAGTTCAAATAAAATGTAGGATATAAAATCTGAGAGGGCATATCTGGATTGACCCGATCATGTGACCGCATGTGTTAATACGCTTCACTCTGCCTGGACAGTCAGAAAACCAGACCAAACACAGTATATGTATGTATATTATACATTATATAGACTAAATGTCCTCTAAAATTAACATTTATTTGCAACATAGTATAGAAAACTATTACAGGATCAAAAACAAATTAATTAATTTTGGCAAAAAAAGTCTCTGTTTTGAATGTCTGGGGATGTCAGAAATTTGTGATGTTAAAATGAAGTCATGAACCAAACAAGGTTGGAACCACTGGACTAACTCATACACAAATAGACAAAAGTATTGGGACACGTCTATATTATGGGATAGATATCTTATTGATTATTAATCTTGATGTTTGTGTGTCCGATCCTCCTGGACAGGACATCTGACAGCTGGAGATATGATGTGTCCACAGATTTATGTCCACAGAGTTGAGAAACCTCCATATTTGACTGTAGCTGAATGGTAGATGTTTGTTCCTCAGTCAGATGTGACGACGGTAGATGGATCCATGAGGAGAACAGTAGTCTTTACAGTCAGAGCAGGACAAAGATTACAGACACTTACAGGAAGAACAGAGACAATCAGAGACATGGAAGAGTTAGGACTCACCTGATTCACACTTCACACGCTCAGTTTAGTCCTTAGTCCACATGGGCAGTTGTAGTTCTGGGAGGCAGACACATCCACATTTGTGAGGGAAAACATAATTTTGTGGTCAGAAAGTAATTATTTTTGCATAAATTACTTTTGTGATGACATAGCTTGCTTTGTAGTTGGGCTCATTAAAGGTTTGTCATGTTGATTATGTGTCTGTTTAGGGACCTTTCATTCCGGTTATTTGTGGTACTGCTTTAGCTTCCAGCTGTCAGTCAGGCTAACTCATCACTAATGCGCTCAGGGACAGTTGGAACACACTGACTTGGGGTCGATCGTAACACTTTCTAAAATGTTCCAACCTACTCCAAGCTAAAATTCAATTGTTTTATCAGGATTTCATGACCATGGGAACCCTGACACTGTTTTTTTTTTTTTTTTTTTTTTTTTTTTTTTAGTTTTAATATGTCTAGGTCCTGGAAGAGAAAGACTGACGGGGTGGGGGGGGGCTCTGGACCTTCTGAAGTGGGCACTGATGTAAAGGTCCATGGGAAGTCAGTCAGATCTGTTGGCATATGCCATGTCACTATACAGATTCTGCAAAGGGAGGAAGAAGTTAGAAGATCAGGGCTCCAGTGAACTTCCACCAGTAGGTTCAACTCTGCAACAAAGGAGTTCACTGACCAACGACAACAGATTCTGACCGAGTATCTGACAGGTTCTGCTAAGACAGACTATGGACTGAGTCCCACAGAGATAGCACAGAAGAATCAGGCTGAATTTATGGAAGTTAGACTGGTGGTAATATATATATTAAATATATACTGAATAGAAAAATACTTAACATTGTTTATATGAGTAACATCACAGGGGAGAGAACTTGCATGTCAGTTTGCAGTAAAATATGGCTGAAAACCTCCAGAGTCATGGGATGAGACTTGAACTGCTGGTCCAGATCAGTTTTCCAGCTTTAGGAAATGAAATCCAACTCTTCCCATGAGTCAGTCTATATCTGAAGTCACTGTCATGACCCTGATTTTATAATGTTACATTTTACCCCAAAGTATGTTCCAACTGACCCGGACTATGGGGTCAGCTGGAACATTTCACTCCTTGTGTTTGAGATGAAGTCATGCATTTTCTATTTGTGTTGCACAGACATGTCCTAGGTCATTTATTAACAGACACTTGAAGCTCGTTTACATAGAAGTTTGAAGACACTGCGTTAAAAGAGCTCAAAGTTAGAGGCAGAAATGTCCAAAATGTTACAACTGTCCCTGGTCTCCCCTACTCAGTATTGGCGGTATTGGTACTCAAATGTAAGTACTTGTACTTGTACTCGGTATGGAAAAAAGTGGTATTGGTGCGTCCCTAGACATTAGTCATTATTGTTTTGGATCCCAGACCCGTTAGAAAAGAAACACCTGAATTCAACATGTCCGCAGACTTTTGTCCATTTGTGCCTGAGTTAGACAGTTATGAAGATGAGGATGAAGATGTTCAGCCGCTGAACAGCCCAGTTCCAACCAGATGGACGGCAGCAGAAACAGATGAACCCTTTCTCTTTGGTTCTTTGTCTGTTGGTTCAGTTCTATGCGTGCTCCTTTCTCTTCAGTAGCTTTTGAAAAGCCAACTTAAAGTCGTCATTAAAACTGGTGTAAAGCAGGGGGTTGATGAGGGAGTTCATGTAACCCAGCCACGGGAGGAGGTCCAACAGCAGCTGAGGAGCCTGCAGGAGTCCAAGGCCCACCAGGAGCTCCTTCAAAAAGAACGGCAACCAGCAAATAATGAACGCCCCAAGATCAGACCCAGGATCCTGGCGGCTTTTCTCTCCCGTGAAGTGCATATCTGGTTTTTCTGGGTAAATTTTGGGTGGTTTTTGGGTGGTTTTAGGGGTAATTTTTGGGTGGTTTTGGGGGTAATTTTTGGATTGTTTTTGGGTGGTTTTGGGGGTAATTTTTGGGTGGTTTTGGGGGTAATTTTTGGGTGGTTTTTGGGTAATTATTAAGTGGTTTTTGGGTGCTTTTGGAGGTAATTTATTTGTGGGTTTTGGGTAATTATTAAGTGGTTTTTGGGTGGTTTTGGGGGTAATTTTTGGGTGGTTTTGGGGGTAATTTTTGGGTGGTTTTTGGGTAATTATTAAGTGGTTTTTGGGTGCTTTTGGAGGTAATTTATTTGTGGGTTTTGGGTAATTATTAAGTGGTTTTTGGGTGGTTTTGGGGGTAATTTTTGGGTAATAATTAAATGTTTTTTGGGTGGTTTTAGGGGTAATTTTTGGGTGGTTTTTGGGTAATTATTAAGTGGTTTTTGGGTGGTTTTGGGGGTAATTTTTGGGTAATAATTAAATGTTTTTTGGGTGGTTTTAGGGGTAATTTTTGGGTGGTTTTGGGGGTAATTTTTGGGTGGTTTTTGGGTAATTATTAAGTGGTTTTTGGGTACTTTTGGAGGTGATTTTTTGGTGTCTTTTGGGTAATTATTAAGTGGTTTTTGGGTGGTTTTGGGGGCAATTTTTGGGTAATTATTAAATGTTTTTTGGGTGGTTTTTAGGGGTAATTTTTGGGTGGTTTTGGAGGTAATTTTTTGTGGTTTTTGGGTAATTATTAAGTGGTTTTTAGGTGGTTTTGGAGGTAATTTTTGGGTGTCTTTTGGGTAATTTTAAGTGGTTTTTGGGTGATCTTTAGTTTCACTTTCACTGCAGCCCCCCCCAAACTGGGTCCAGCGTCATTTGTTATTATTTGTACATACTGTATATATTTTCTGTGCAGAGATGGAAATATAAAAGACAGTTAATGCAAACACACCCGTTTGTACTCTTATTCCCTCACCCAATGAGAATTGATAAGAGAATCGGATCGATAACCAAAATCGATAATGGAATCGGAATTGTTAGATTTTTATCAATTCCCATCCCTATTCAGTTCTATGCGTGCTCCTTTCTCTTCAGTAGCTTTTTAAAAGCCAACTTAAAGTCGTCATTAAAACTGGTGTAAAGCAGGGGGTTGATGAGGGAGTTAATGTAACCCAGCCACGTGAGGAGGTCCGACAGCAGCTGAGGAGCCTGCAGGAGTCCAAGGCCCACCAGGAGCTCCTTCAAAAAGAACGGCAACCAGCAAATAATGAACGCCCCCAAGATCAGACCCAGGATCCTGGCGGCTTTTCTCTCCCGTGAAGTGCATATCTGTTTTTTCGCATCCTGCCCGTCCACGTCTGCATCAAAGGTCGGGATGCAGACGCTGGCGCCGAGCGTGGGATCGGAGTTGGACAAATCGGACACGCAGAATGTGTGGGAGACTCGGCAGTGGTCTACGGAGGTCTGACTGCCCAGGCTGCGACTGCTCAGGTGTCGAGACGAACCCCGTTTCTGGTACAGGGTCTTGGCGGCGCTGTAGATCTTATAGTAGAGGATAAGAATGACGACCATGGGGACGTAAAAGGCCCCCAGAGTGGAGTAGATGGTGTAGCCCAGGTGGTCGTGTTCGATGATGCACTGCTGCAGGCTCCGTCTTCCGGACCTCCGCCTCCAGAATAACGGTGGGATCGATATGAAAACGGAGATGACCCACACTACCCCCACCATGGCGGCGGCACGGCGGCCCGACCTCTTGCGTGCGTACTCGATGGCCTTCGTGATGGCCCAGTAGCGGTCCAAAGCGATGACGCAGAGGTGCAGGATGGAGCAGGTGCAGCAGGTCATGTCTACGCTCAGCCACACCTCACACACCACCTGACCCAGCGCCCACGTCTCCATGGTGATGTAGAGGATGCTGATGGGCATCACCAGCACCGCCACCAGGAAGTCGGTGACCGCCAGAGAACAGATGAGGTAGTTGGCAGGTAGGTGTAGCTTCTTGGTGGTGCAGATGGCGACTATGACGCCGCTATTGATGAGCGCGGTGAGGAGGGTGAGGAGGCCCAGGACCACCGCCACCACAGCCGTCACGTCGGTGAAGGGCGCCATCTGCAGGGTACTGGGACGGGGACCGGTGCAGTTGGTGGTGATGTTGGGTCCTGTGGTACTGTCGCCTGGGTAACGATCCATCGCTGTCTCTGGCCCCTCCCCCCTGGAATCACACCCCAGGGAGATAGTGGCTCAAGGCTCAAAGGTCATTCTGCAACAGATAAAATACACAAGAGCACATGAGGAAGGAAGATCTAGGGATCCTCTGTGGATCACCTGAGAGTTACTTATTTGTGAATGGTGACCCTTTTTTTTTCTGTTTTTGTAAAGTGTCAAATATAGACACTGATCTCATGAAAGGGTGTTGTATGTCACACCGGTTCTTATGGCATGTGATGTGATATACATACGCATTTTTGTGTGTTATTCAACGCCATTTGATCACGTGTCAACTTACGCCAAGATCCTACATAACCCTAACCCTCAGTGCGTGGTATTTGACGTAGGGCTGCACAATACTGGAAAAAACTGATGATTTTTTTTGCTTAATTCAAGATTTTTTGGCTTGAATTAAGTAAAAAAAACTCTTGAATTAAGCAAGAAAAAAAAAATCTGCCAACAGAACAAGTGAAAACTAGAAAAGCACTCGAAAACCTCGCAGACCTCTGCCACGGCAGATCAGTCCGTGCCCCCCCCACCCCCCCCCCCCCATCAGCACCAAAATGTAATCAGTCGTTCCTTGTGCCAGTATCAACATTTCCTGAAAATGTCATGAAAATCCGTCCATAACTTTTTGAGTTATCTTGCTAACAAACAGACAAACAAACCTTGGCGAAGGTGAAAATCAGTTCTTCTATCTCACTGAAAAGTTCCTCTTTAGGTGATTCTGTCTGATTTTAAGTGTGATGAGATATTTGGACTAGAAATGCGACAAATACACTTGGTCAGATTTAGATTTCTTACAGTGTACAGTCAAATGTAAAATAACTTTAACATTAATCCTGTCTGTGTTTCTCTGTATCAGACCCATGTTCATGTTCATGGTGTTAGTGCATCGGTATGAGGATCAGTTCGACCTAAAGTCTGTCCACAGTTCCAGATGTCACTGACTGAAGCCGTCAGCTCAAACCACTGACACGGTGGACTGAGGTGTTCCCTGAATCACAGATAGGTGGGCCAGACCAGTGGCATTCTGGGAAAACAGGAGGAGAACAACACACTGGACAGAAGCTATGACCTGAGACCAACCCTGGACCAGGTCCGTCTGACATCATCTGGCACCAGGTCCGTCTGACATCATCTGGCACCAGGTCCGTCTGACATCATCTGGCACCAGGTCCGTCTGACATCATCTGGCACCAGGTCCGTCTGACATCATCTGGCACCAGGACCACATCCAGCACCACAGAGGCTTCAGGAGCTGAGAACGACCTGTCTAAAACAGCACTAACGATGACCAAGGGCTGAGTGGGCTCATACAGATGCACATTTAAGGCAGAAGAAAGGGCTTTGTCATTTTGAATCTGAGCTCCGTGTGCCTTCATTACAGTCCAGTCTGTTGGCTGAAATGTGGAAAAAAGCCTGAACTCTAGAAACTCAGAAGCAAAACAAGTGGACTTCACTTTGTCTTCTGTACTTTGTAGCAGAATTTGTGTCAGCAGATCATTAGCAAAGTGTAAACATCACCTCCTCCACCATCTTCCTTCACAGATCGTCACATGTTAAAGGTAAATAAGTTAATAAAACAGTTTTTCTAATTGGTATATTCTTCCTAACTACACTTTTTCTGTTTTAAAAACCTTTAAAAAGGTGGTGGTTTGGGTGTTTTTGGGTGGATTTTATATTTGGGTGTTTTTTTTTTGTGTGTGTGTTTTTGAATAGATTTAGAGAGGGGGTTTTTGGGTGATTCTTGGGTGTTTTTTGGGTGGATTTGGGGTGTATATGGGGTGTTCCTGGGTGGATTTGGGGTGTTCCTGGGTGGATTTGGGGTGTTTATGGGGTGTTCCTGGGTGGATTTGGGGTGTTTATGGGGTGTTCCTGGGTGGATTTGGGGTGCTTTTTGGGTAGTTTTTGGGTGTTTTTTTTTTGCAATTTTCTGTGCTGTCTCCATACGACACTTTTTGCTCCGTCACTTGTGTTCACTTGTGGTTTCCAGTCGTCTTCTGGTCCCCACTCTACCTGGAAACATGGAGACTAAAGCAGCAGAGTCCTGTCTGGGATTGATTTGAATACGACGACAGAGAAGAAGAGAAAAGAGACCACTGAACTACAACTAAACTACAACTGAACTACAACTAAGCATTTAGAAAAAAACTAAAACTAATAAAAACTATCAAACCTGCTCTAAAAATGAATTAAAACGAACTGAATTAGAGAAAAAAAAGTCAAAACTAAATAAATCTAAACTAGAATGAAAAATCCAAAACTATTAGAACCTTGGTCCAGTGTCCTGTCCATCTGTCCATCTGTCCAGCAGAGCTCTGACTGTAAGGACAGGTGCACCCCCCCCTCCAGGACAGACTGAGGCTCATCCCATGTGACAGCCCCCGCTCCATAAACCACACATCCACAGACCTGTAAGCCTGTTAGTGGACAGTGTGAAAAGGTCTGTGGTGAGAAGCACCGTGCATGTAGGATGTGAAAAGAACATGTGACACGTCCACGTTTACGGCCTGAGGACGACGTGTTCACACAGAAGACACCGGGTGGAGGGAGGGGTCGAAACACTGTGAAGGTCAAAGTGTCACATTAAAGCCGTGTTTGGAAGCGGACGGACAAAGCTCTGAGGGTCGGCGATGCCTTCAAGGACAGTACGACAACCCCACAGGCTGTTTTCCACTTACTGCACATACATGTGGAAGTGAACAAAAGCCAACACCGACAGCCGTCGAAACACCACTGGAAGACTTTGGATTAAACTGTGCATTTAATAAGACACGTTTAATGTTCAGAACATTTGACAAAAAGTCATAAAATACTTTTAAAACCATCCGTAAATAATAAACTGTGTCCACTGTTTGTGTAGTGAAGGTTTAGTTTAGTTTAGTTTAGTTTAGTTTAGTTTAGTTTAGTTTTATTTAGGTTAGTTTAGTTTAGTTTAGTTTTATTTAGGTTAGTTTAGTTTTATTTAGGTTAGTTTAGTTTAGTTTAGTTTTATTTAGGTTAGTTTAGTTTAGTTTAATTTAGTTTTATTTAGTTTAGTTTAGTTTTATTTAGGTTAGTTTAGTTTAGTTTTATTTAGTTTAGTTTTATTTAGTTTAGTTTTATTTAGATTAGTTTAGTTTAGTTTTATTTAGGTTAGTTTAGTTTTATTTAGTTTAGTTTAGTTTTATTTAGTTTAGTTTAGTTTTATTTAGTTTAGTTTAGTTTTATTTAGATTAGTTTAGTTTAGTTTTATTTAGGTTAGTTTAGTTTAGTTTTATTTAGTTTAGTTTTATTTAGTTTAGTTTAGTTTTATTTAGTTTAGTTTAGTTTTATTTAGATTAGTTTAGTTTAGTTTTATTTAGGTTAGTTTAGTTTAGTTTTATTTAGTTTAGTTTAGTTTAGTTTTATTTAGTTTAGTTTAGTTTTATTTAGTTTAGTTTAGTTTAGTTTTATTTAGTTTAGTTTAGTTTTATTTAGATTAGTTTAGTTTAGTTTTATTTAGGTTAGTTTAGTTTAGTTTTATTTAGTTTAGTTTAGTTTAGTTTAGTTTTATTTAGGTTAGTTTAGTTTAGTTTTATTTAGTTTAGTTTAGTTTAGTTTTATTTAGTTTAGTTTAGTTTTATTTAGTTTAGTTTAGTTTTATTTAGATTAGTTTAGTTTAGTTTTATTTAGGTTAGTTTAGTTTAGTTTTATTTAGTTTAGTTTAGTTTAGTTTTATTTAGTTTAGTTTAGTTTTATTTAGTTTAGTTTAGTTTTATTTAGATTAGTTTAGTTTAGTTTTATTTAGGTTAGTTTAGTTTAGTTTTATTTAGTTTAGTTTAGTTTAGTTTAGTTTTATTTAGTTTAGTTTAGTTTTATTTAGTTTAGTTTAGTTTAGTTTTATTTAGTTTAGTTTAGTTTTATTTAGATTAGTTTAGTTTAGTTTTATTTAGGTTAGTTTAGTTTAGTTTTATTTAGTTTAGTTTAGTTTTATTTAGTTTAGTTTAGTTTAGTTTAGTTTTATTTAGGTTAGTTTAGTTTTATTTAGGTTAGTTTAGTTTAGTTTTATTTAGTTTAGTTTAGTTTTATTTAGGTTAGTTTAGTTTAGTTTTATTTAGTTTAGTTTAGTTTTATTTAGTTTAGTTTAGTTTTATTTAGTTTAGTTTAGTTTAGTTTTATTTAGTTTAGTTTAGTTTTATTTAGGTTAGTTTAGTTTTATTTAGGTTAGTTTAGTTTAGTTTTATTTAGTTTAGTTTAGTTTTATTTAGTTTAGTTTGGTTTTATTTAGGTTAGTTTAGTTTAGTTTTATTTAGTTTAGTTTAGTTTAGTTTTATTTAGGTTAGTTTAGTTTAGTTTTATTTAGTTTAGTTTAGTTTCATTTAGTTTAGTTTAGTTTAGTTTTATTTAGTTTAGTTTAGTTTTATTTAGTTTAGTTTAGTTTTATTTAGTTTAGTTTTATTTAGGTTAGTTTAGTTTTATTTAATTTAGTTTTATTTAGTTTAGTTTAGTTTAGTTTAGTTTCATTTAGTTTTATTTAGTTTAGTTTTATTTAGGTTAGTTTAGTTTTATTTAGTTTAGTTTAGTTTAGTTTTATTTAGTTTAGTTTTATTTAGTTTAGTTTAGTTTAGTTTTATTTAGGTTAGTTTAGTTTAGTTTTATTTAGTTTAGTTTTATTTAGGTTAGTTTAGTTTAGTTTTATTTAGTTTAGTTTAGTTTAGTTTTATTTAGTTTAGTTTTGTTTAGTTTTATTTAGGTTAGTTTAGTTTAGTTTTATTTAGGTTAGTTTAGTTTAGTTTAATTTAGTTTTATTTAGTTTAGTTTAGTTTTATTTAGTTTAGTTTAGTTTTATTTAGTTTAGTTTAGTTTTATTTAGATTAGTTTAGTTTAGTTTTATTTAGGTTAGTTTAGTTTAGTTTTATTTAGTTTAGTTTAGTTTTATTTAGTTTAGTTTAGTTTTATTTAGATTAGTTTAGTTTAGTTTTATTTAGGTTAGTTTAGTTTAGTTTTATTTAGTTTAGTTTAGTTTAGTTTTATTTAGTTTAGTTTAGTTTTATTTAGTTTAGTTTAGTTTAGTTTTATTTAGTTTAGTTTAGTTTTATTTAGATTAGTTTAGTTTAGTTTTATTTAGGTTAGTTTAGTTTAGTTTTATTTAGTTTAGTTTAGTTTAGTTTAGTTTTATTTAGGTTAGTTTAGTTTTATTTAGGTTAGTTTAGTTTAGTTTTATTTAGTTTAGTTTAGTTTTATTTAGGTTAGTTTAGTTTAGTTTTATTTAGTTTAGTTTAGTTTTATTTAGTTTAGTTTAGTTTTATTTAGTTTAGTTTAGTTTAGTTTAGTTTTATTTAGTTTAGTTTAGTTTTATTTAGGTTAGTTTAGTTTTATTTAGGTTAGTTTAGTTTAGTTTTATTTAGTTTAGTTTAGTTTTATTTAGTTTAGTTTGGTTTTATTTAGGTTAGTTTAGTTTAGTTTTATTTAGTTTACTTTAGTTTTATTTAGGTTAGTTTAGTTTTATTTAGTTTAGTTTAGTTTCGTTTAGTTTAGTTTAGTTTTATTTAGTTTAGTTTAGTTTTATTTAGTTTAGTTTAGTTTTATTTAGTTTAGTTTTATTTAGGTTAGTTTAGTTTTATTTAATTTAGTTTTATTTAGGTTAGTTTAGTTTAGTTTAGTTTCATTTAGTTTTATTTAGTTTAGTTTTATTTAGGTTAGTTTAGTTTTATTTAGTTTAGTTTAGTTTAGTTTTATTTAGTTTAGTTTTATTTAGTTTAGTTTAGTTTAGTTTTATTTAGGTTAGTTTAGTTTAGTTTTATTTAGTTTAGTTTTATTTAGGTTAGTTTAGTTTAGTTTTATTTAGGTTAGTTTAGTTTAGTTTTATTTAGTTTAGTTTTGTTTAGTTTTATTTAGGTTAGTTTAGTTTTATTTAGTTAGTTGCAGCACCAAACAGTTTTAGAAGGTATTAATCACTTATTGTCAGTTCACTAATATAGGCTGTAGACAAGTCATTAATGATTACATCACCACAATAGCTTCAGGTTTAGTTAGCGAGCACTAGCACACTACCTAGACTAGTTATGGTCAGAGACTAGTCAGATCTAGTCTTCAACCAGCTCCAGTTATAGTCTATCAAACAGGTGTTGGGTGGATTAGTTCAGTCAACAGTTGGTAACGTTAGTCTGGTGGTCTGATAAACGGAGATAGATGAAAACTTTATAATTATGACGATAGTGTCTAATAACTAGCTAAAGGGCTAAAGTAATCACAACATGTAGGTTATTTTAAGCTAGGTTTACATCCTGTTCCCGGTGGCCACAGCAGACCCATTTGGCCCAAACGTACTGCGCCGTGAGACTTTGGCCATTTTTTTTCTCATATTCCAGTTTTGTTCTGTAATCGGTCCTACGTTGGGTCCAAACAGGGCCACCATGGACCCCAGAACAGAATGTAAACCTAGCTTTAAAAGCCTGGGCCGGCATCCGAAGCCTCAGCAATGCTGCTCTGCGTTCTCCTCGGTTACACAGCGTGCACACGCCTCGATACTAACGTGATCAAGACCCGACGGATCCACTGACGAATTCTTTGCCAAGTCTTTAAGAATAGATTTGGATCGATTTAGTCGATTCGATGTTGCAACACTATGTGTAAAAGTTCCAATGTACTTGAATGTGTACAAATGGAATATCTATCTATCTATCTATCTATCTATTGTTCTATCTATCTATCTATCTATCTATTGTTCTATCTATCTATCTATCTATCTATCTATCTATCTATCTATCTATCTATCTATCTATCTATCTATCTATCTATCTATCTATCTATCTATTGTTCTATCTATCTATCTATCTATCTATTGTTCTATCTATCTATCTATCTATCTATCTATCTATCTATCTATCTATCTATTGTTCTATCTATCGTTCTATCTATCATTCTATCGTTCTATCTATCTATCTGATCCAGACCACTTTCATATGTGGTCCTAAATCTGATCCAGATCTGATATTTTCCAATGTGACTTCAGTCTGAATGTCCAGGTCGCATTTATCTGACCTGGACGTCACTGAAATGCGACAAACGTCGGAGCGGAGGAAAACCATATTTCCTTCTGTAAACACAGTGTGTGTCTGCGTGGTCTGGTATTCCATCAGGACCTCTTTAGTGCATGTGGGTCACTTCAGGACCTCTTTAGTGCATGTGGGTCACTTCAGGACCTCTTTAGTCCATGTGGGTCACTTCAGGGCCACATTCAGTTCAGACTCTAAACTGATAGAAGTCGCATTTAATGTGAATATGAACTGACACAGGAAAAAAACAGACTTCACCCAAAAATCCAAACTGTTCATGTAGACCTGCTGTGTGTTTTCGGCCATATTATGGTTTCTGTAACTTTACGCTCCTAACACTGCAAAAATACGACTTATGCTAATATGCTACGAGGCTAATGATGCGGCAAATGAAAAGAATAGATGAGAAAAGCCAGTGTGTTCAGATCAGTCCCATAAATAGACTGTGGATGATGAGGTGTTGTGGAGATGACAGGATGAGAGTGGACGGACACAGTGAGATGATGGTTAGAAGGTTCATGTTCAGTTCACATCCAGTGAACTGTTCTGACAGGCAGGTGCTGTATGTGTGGCACTCCCACTTCGTAGAAGAGTACAAGCTGAAGGCAGCGTGGATCAGAGGAGGACAAACAGAAATGTGCCAGATCCAAACAGACAGGTGAGAAATCACACAGAATGGAGAGTCCCCAGAGGATAGACCCTGATGTTCAAAGAGCGGAGAAACAAACGCCAATAATCTATACAGTAAAGAAATAAATGAGCCTGTCACAACTGCACAGAAACAGAAACACGCTCCTGTAAGGGTGTCTTATGGGTCCATCTACTGATCTACTGGACCAGGTTTGGAACACTTCTAATTAACCCTTTCATGCATGAATTATGAGAACCTTAATGAGTCCAAACACAGTCACGTCCCATCAGAGCGAATTTTAATTGATTTCCATTCCAACATTTATTTCACTATACAGTAGCTCCTTGTATTGGATGATCCCTTATGGTCCAACTAAAGCAAAAATGAATTCAAAAGTAAAAACGTGGGTGAAATTTTCTCTAAAATGTCCCGTCAGAGAGATTTTGAATACCATGTTTTGACCCTAATCAAGTTTTTTTTTTTTTTTTTTTCCTGAGTGTTTTTATTCTTCTTTAGGCCTGAAAAAAACAATGTGGTTGAAGAATTTTTTATGACCCTGTTTTTCATGGAGTTGCAAAAATGTCCACTCAGCTGGACAGCATGTGTTTAATTTTTGAAGCAAAGAAACATGTATATACTGTGTGAAAACTGTGAAATAAATGTTTTTAATGCAGTTAATCTGATGTTTTGTCACATTTAAACATACTGTAATATGAGTTATTACTCACTTTATGGAGATAATATCCAAAAAAAAAACAAAACCCTGCAGTCTAATAGCAATAACAAGCAACTGATTTCCATTCAGACATGTCAGTGCAGATCAGGTTTATCTAGAACAGTTCAGTTACAGTAACAGTCTGAATGTCAGTGGATTATTATGGGATGGTGCATAAGCGTTGTGGTGGAAAAATTTACTTTTTATATTTTATACTCTTTTAATATGTTATACTGTTAAGTACATGCTGAGTCATTGTTATGTGTGATGTTTACCACTCTGTAGCAACCCCGACTTGGGGACGAAGTTCTTACCTTGAGTTGAAACCCAAACACCTAAATGTCTGAATGTGTAGATAGAGGATGGCGCCTGTATTCAAGCAAGGTTAGAGTGAAGAGGTCCTCATGACCTCTTCACGGAGCAGAGAAGGAGTAGTATGGGGTGGTACGATGTACGTAAGGAATGACAGCATAGTTTGAGGGGGTTGGATTTGGTTCTATATAATCTTTAGTTTTCTCTTGTTTAATCAGACTTCATTTACAGAGCTTTGTCTGTGATTGATTTCTCAATAAATGCATTTATTATTTTAACTCTAACTTTCTCCCTTTTTCTTTGTGTGAGTTAACAGTTGAACGGTAAATTTCCACGACAAATTGGCGTTGTCGGTAGGATTCCGTGAGTGTGTTCGGACGGGGAACGGAGATTGGTGGACTGATCATCCTACGGGCCAAAAAGCGGCTGTAGCCCCGTGGTAAAACGACACCGCGGACGGGGGACCGGCTCCGAGCCCCGCCCGTCTCACCACTGGAATCTAGACTGAGTTCAACGACACAACACACGGTGAGAAAGTTACAGTTAGGGGTTGTGGGGTACTCCCTGTGGTCCAAACTCACGTCACTGGGCACGTCACTGAAATAATAGTGGTGTGCGATTCGGGTTTATATATATTAAAAAAAAAAAAAAAAAAAAAAAAAAAAAAAAGAAGAGGGAAAAATATATATAGACCTGAGTCGGGTTGCTATTGTATGCAAATACAATAGGGTACAGGCGTTTTTGTGAGATTTTTTCGCCTTCAACCAAAAAGAAAATCGTATAAGGTTGCTATTGTATGCAAATACAATAGGGTACAGGCGTTTTTGTGAGATTTTTTCGCCTTCAACCAAAAAGAAAATCGTATAAGGTTGCTATTGTAGGCAAATGCAATAGAGTACAGGCGTTTTTGGGAGATTTTTTCGCCTGCCTTCAACCAAAAAAGAAAAATCGTATAAGGTTGCTACTGTATGTAAATACAGTAGGGTAAAGTTTATAACAAACTTGTAAGCGTTTTAGGTGATTTTTTCGCTGACAACTGAAAAGAAAAATCAAAAGGGTTTTTTAGTATTTTGTTCGCCGAGGAACAAAAACCGCTTAGGAGACGTTCTAAGTGTAAACATGGGAAACCAGCTGGTGAAAAGTGGCGGGGGTGTGGACAGGGAGGCCCCAATTCCAAAAATGATGAGTAAAAAATATGGGGAAATTGTGCTTGACTGTGCTGATTATTGGGTAAGCATGGGCATTTTTCCTAAAACGGGGACTTTAAGCATACAGAAGTTGAATGAGATGAAGGAAAAATTAGAGAAACAGTGGGAGGCTAAGAAAAAAGATAAGCGAATCAAGGTTAGGGATTATAAACAATGGGAGTCGTGTAGCAAATGTGTTGGAATGTGGTTGGAGGAGGCTGAGTGTAGAGATAGGAGAAAGAATGGTAAACAATTGGCAGGAGCGGGAGATGAAGGCGGGGCTGTGATAGGTAGAACAGACAATGCCTCGGCTCCGCCGCCGCTTTACAATACACTGCTTTCCCCTCCCCCTTGTGTCTCTGTGCAGGCTGCAAAAGTGGACCCGGATCTGGACGTCTGCCCGCCGCGCCGCCCCATCAACCCACATCCCCTCCAGGTTTTCTCGGTCGATACCTCCCATCCGGTACCGACACCACGAGGCCCCAGGGCCGGGGTCCTCCCATCTTCTCCACTGCGCATGCCCGACTCGACTGACCCCGCCCTGATGGGTGGGGCTGCTGATGAAAGTCTGACGTCTAAGACAAGAAGCGGAAGAGCATACCACCATGAGGGAGGCCCGGCGGGGCCTTCGACCTCACAGATGCCCATGGTGGAAGTCAGCGGGCCGGACGGGCCCATCTTGGTGTTCAGACCATGGACATTTGCTGACCTAAAGGAGAACGCTGCTTTTCTGCCTAATCCAGTAGATGACGGTGCGAAGTTTGCCACTGAGCTGCGGACATTCTGCCAAGAACACAGGCCCACCGGGGTCGAGCTCAGGCGTCTTCTAGGGGGTAAGATGGGCCCTAGTGACTTGGCAAAGATCCGGGACAAGATCCCCAGGGACGACCTGAGGGTTCAACAGACTGAGTGGGCACATGCTGAGAACGCCGTCTACAGGGAGGCGGTAGAAAAGCTGTGTACCGCACTGACAGAGGTTTTTCCCTCCCGGGGCTCACTGACGGCCTTGAGGGCCCTGAAACAGCAGCCTGATGAGGCAGTGGAAGACTTTGTGTGCAGGGCCGAAGAGGAGTTCACCAAAAACTCCGGCTTGGCCCGCCCTTCCCCCTTGGGAGACAGCGCAGGCCCATGGGAGAAACTGCTTTGCCAGACCATGATGGACGGCTTTCTGAAAGACATTGGGACTGTCATTCGCTCCCACTACGTGGGCATGGCGCAAGTTTGTCGTCTGGAAGAGCTGGTGCGACACGCACATCATGCCCAGGATGTCGTCAGGCAGAGACAGAAAGACAGAGATGACAAACAAGCTAAATCTCTTTCCTCTGCTTTGACTCTGCTTGCCATGCCGCGTAACAATGGAGAGCGGCGTGGAGGGGGGAAGGGACCGGAAACCAGCCGTGCGCCGCCTGTTGCCGGAGGAAGGGGTGGTCCACCGTCACGTGAGGGGGCGTGTCACCTCTGTGGCCGGCAAGGACATTGGAAGCGGGACTGCCCACAGAGGAAGAGGAGGAGACAGCCACGAAGAGGGAACAGGGGCGGGGATTGACTCGCGGCCTTGAGGGGCGGACCTCCAGACTCGGATTCCACGCCCACTGCTGGGTCTGCAGCTCTGCCTCAGGGAGGAGGAGGTGACACACACACACATGCAATGATAGCAGACACACACACACACACATACGCTCAGCTAACTACTGACTCCTTTAAGAAACTCCCAGTGATTGAGTTTACTGTTAATGGTGTCAATTTGTCATTTTTAGTAGATAGTGGGGCTACATATTCTGTTATCAGGCATGCAGATCTAACACCTACACCACAGTTGAGTGGAAAAACTATTGTTTCTGTGTCGGCTGGGGGTAAACAGGACAGAGAGTGCTTTACTGTTCCGTTGACATGTGTTTCACAGGAATGTTCATTCCAACATTCGTTTTTACTCTCACCCATCTGTCCCATTAATTTGTGCGGCCGGGATTTGATGTGTAAATTGGGGGTAAAACTTGAATCGGGTCCAGAGGGGTTAATGATAACTCAGGGAAACACTGTCGCGGGCACAGGCCTCCACTCGCATTCTGTGTATGCACACACAATGCTTAGGTATGCGGCTGGGGCTCCAGACTATGCATACCAGTGGAGGGTCTGTTCTCCCCAAATTACGCAAAAATGGGTCGAACTGTGCGCCAACAGAGTTCAGCCTGGCGCCCATGTTTCACCCCCTGATGACTTATATTGCGCCTCTCATTTTAGTCCTGGTGGCCCTGATTCCACATACGAGGAAAAGTTTTTCCACACAACTTCTGATAAGCTCACATCTGGGTATATGTTTTGGGATTCAGAGTGTTGTGCTTTGTCTGTGTCTCTGACTGATAACCAACGTCTTTTCTACAGGCTTGATGACACACCGCACATTGCACTTTCCAAGCCACGTGGTATGGATTGGAAACACGTGGGCTCATGGATGAAAAAGGCCTTGTGGGTGTCTGATTGGCGTGCCACTGCTGACCCCACCGTCATGTTCTCCCCCCGGCTGGGGGGATTCAGGCAGAGCATGACATCAGTGTTTCACTGTCAGAAAACTGTACAGTTAGTAGATGATGAAACGCTCATATGTGTGTCTACATCTCCCACAGATCCCCCTCCCGCCTCTGTGCCACCCGAACTGGCTGATATCCCGTCTGGTGTCTGGGCTGCGGGTCCTCATGATGTGGGTCTCGTCCGAAATTGCCCACCGGTCATCGTCACCCCGCGATCTGACTACAGGCCATGTCAGAAACAGTATCCTCTGAAGCAGGAAGCAATCGATGGCATAACTCCCGTGTTCGAAGCTTATTTGAATGCGGGAATTATAGTCCCATGTCCTGATTCACCGGTCAGGACCCCGATTTTTCCTTTGAAAAAGGCACGGACCCCCCCTGACCCAGACACATGGCGGTTTATTCAAGACCTGCAGGCAGTAAACAAAGCCGTGGTTCCACGCGTGCCCACGGTTCCAAATCCACACACAATTTTGTCACAAATTCCGCCATCTGCGTCTCACTTTTCTGTTATTGACCTGTCGAACGCGTTCACATCTGTGCCTGTGCATGCAGATAGCCAATATTGGTTTGCGTTTCAGTTCAAAAACAAAATGTACACATGGACACGCATGCCTCAGGGGTATTGTGAGGCCCCAACCATTTACAATTCCATTTTGGCTGAGTCGCTGTCCCACCTTGACCTCCCACCAGGTGTTGCTCTTTTGCAGTATGTTGATGACCTTCTCCTTTGTTGTCCTTCTTCACAGGCTTGTGTCGAGGCCACAAGGTCGTTGTTGCTTCACCTGGGGGAGGAGGGTCATAAGGTCAGCGCCAAAAAGCTCCAGTTTTGTAAACAGCAGGTTGTGTTTCTGGGGCACCTGATCTCTCAGAACCAAAGGCTCATCAATCCTAAACGGATTCGAGCCATTCAGAACATTGCTAGGCCGGTCACGAAAAAGCAGATGATGTCATTTTTAGGTATGACTGGTTATTGCAGGGCGTTCATTCCTGATTATTCTGAGCTCGAGCACCCTCTGTCATCATGTATTCATGGTAAGGGCCTGAATGCACATGATAGAGTTGTGTGGACATCTGAGGCTGAACAGGCGTTCACGTCTCTCAAAATGGCCTTGGGTTCTGCCCCTGCTTTGGCCCTCCCTGACCCGGCCAAACCATTCACACAGACTGTGGATGAGAAACGTGGGTTTATGTCTTCTGTTTTGTTGCAGGCTCACGGTGACAGATTACGCCCGGTGGCGTATTTCTCCACTAAACTTGACTCTGTGGCTGCAGGTCTTCCTTCTTGCCTCCGTGCCGTCGCTGCATGTGAAAAGGCTGTGGCTGCATCACGTGACATTGTTGGGTATAACCCTTTGACTGTGTTGGTTCCACATTCTGTCTCTGTCATTCTTTTAGAGCAGAAGACCTCACATCTGTCCGCAGCCCGGTGGCGCAGATATACCACCGTTCTGCTGGACATGCCAAATGTCACTGTGAAGCGCTGTACGACGCTTAACCCCGCCACACTACTTCCGACTGCTGAGGATGGAGAACCTCATTGTTGTGAGGCCGCGTTGGAGCAGACATGTTCCCCTCGCCCGGACATCTCTGATGTGCCCTTGTCAAACCCTGACTTTGTTTTCTTCACAGATGGTTCTTCTTTTAGGGACGCGTCTGGCACAAACAGGGTTGGTTTTGCGGTGTGCACGTCCGTCGACACGGTCTCCTCAGGCCCCTTGCCCTCACACTATTCAGCACAGGCGGCTGAGCTCGTCGCTTTGACGGAGGCCTGTAAGTTGGCTGAGGGCCATTCTGTCACTATCTTTACTGATTCCAGGTATGCCTTTGGTGTGGTGCATGACTTTGGGGCCCTGTGGAAGCACCGTAGATTTTTGAAGTCCGATGGTAAGCCGATTCTGAATGCATCTCTTGTGGCACATCTGTTGGATGCTGTTCTTCTCCCTTCTGCTATTGCAGTTGTGAAGTGTCAGGCGCATCAGAAGGAAGACACTGACGTCACGCAGGGGAACTCCCGAGCAGATGCAGCTGCCAGGGCTGCTGCGTCCTTGGAGGCCGCCTCCTCCTTCTTGTCTCAGCAGTCAGAGGGGGCCCCTCCCGCGTCAGTGTCTGACACACAGTCCTTTGCCACTCCTGATGAAAGGCGTGTTTGGGCCTCGTGTGGTTGTGCACTGGATTCTTCTTCTGTGTGGCGTGCTGCTGATGGGCGACCTTGTCTACCCAAACATTTCTTCCCCTGGTTTGCTAAGTTGACACATGGCGTAGATCATGTGTCTAAGGGAGGAATGTTAGATGCTATAGCACAGTATTGGTTCACGAAGGGGTTTACAGTAGTTGCAGAGAAATTTTGCAAGAAATGTCTTATCTGTGCTGCTCATAACACTACAAAGTCTTTCCCATGTCGCTCAGCAGGTCACGAGCAACCACACCTCCCCTTTGACCACCTTATGATGGATTTTGTGGAGCTGTCTCCAGCTGAGGGTAAAAAGTATTGTCTGGTGATGGTAGACATGTGGTCAAAATGGGTTGAATGTTTTCCTGCAAAACATGCAGACAGCTCCACAGTGGCTAAGGCTTTGTTAACTGAAATTTTGCCTCGTTGGGGGATCCCAAAAAGGATCTCATCAGACAACGGTACTCACTTTGTGAACACAGCACTAACTGAGTTAGGGAAAATGCTAGGTTTTGATCTCAAAACACACTGTGCATACCATCCACAATCAGGGGGGGCTGTTGAAAGGGAAAATAGCACCCTAAAATCAAAACTAGCTAAATGCTGTGAGGAAACAGGCCTTAACTGGGTCAAGGCCCTACCTCTGGTTCTCATGCAAATGAGAATGAGACGTAGGACTCGAAGTGGGCTGAGTCCGTTTGAGATTATGTTTGGGAGACCCCCATATACAGGTCTCCAGGCCCCCCAATTAAGCACCGGGATGACATCATTGTTGGAGCATGACATGTTGTCTTATTGTAGGAAACTCTCCTCTGAATTATCTCAAGTACAGGTATTGGTGAAATCAGCATTACCGGTTCCTGCAGAGGGGCCGCTCCATCCGCTGCAGCCAGGGGATTGGATCCTGGTCCGGGACTTCAGGCGAAAGCACTGGAAGCAGCGCAGGTGGCGAGGACCTTTCCAGGTGCTCCTGACGACGCACACAGCGGTCAAGGTTGCTGAACGTGCCACGTGGATCCACGCAACCCACTGTAAGCGGTTTCTGGGAGAACCGCCAACTGCTGCAGCCGAGGACGGGCCGGAGCATCGATCGACAGCGTAGACTGGACGACTGGACACCGGAGCTGGACACAGCTGTATCACGCACCCACACACACAAGACCCACTGGTTGAAACCTAGCGGTGGTAACGACCCCAGTGACGTCTCATATACACTTATCCTTTGCCTGGTCGCTGGCGAGTGACTGAAGACCCCCTGCCCCACACATACACAGTGGATAAATAATCAAAAGGGAGGAAATGTGGTGGAAAAATTTACTTTTTATATTTTATACTCTTTTAATATGTTATACTGTTAAGTACATGCTGAGTCATTGTTATGTGTGATGTTTACCACTCTGTAGCAACCCCGACTTGGGGACGAAGTTCTTACCTTGAGTTGAAACCCAAACACCTAAATGTCTGAATGTGTAGATAGAGGATGGCGCCTGTATTCAAGCAAGGTTAGAGTGAAGAGGTCCTCATGACCTCTTCACGGAGCAGAGAAGGAGTAGTATGGGGTGGTACGATGTACGTAAGGAATGACAGCATAGTTTGAGGGGGTTGGATTTGGTTCTATATAATCTTTAGTTTTCTCTTGTTTAATCAGACTTCATTTACAGAGCTTTGTCTGTGATTGATTTCTCAATAAATGCATTTATTATTTTAACTCTAACTTTCTCCCTTTTTCTTTGTGTGAGTTAACAGTTGAACGGTAAATTTCCACGACAGCGTCCACTGTGTCGGCTGATATGGAACTAAAACAACAAAACCCATGAATATAGAAGAGAACAGCTGGAGAAGAACTGACCACAGGAGTGACCACTGGAGTGACCACAGGAGTGACCACTGTGCATGAAGGGTTAAGGATGACTCATGACTCACATCCAGTTCTCTGATTTAGCGTCAGTTAGCATTAGCATTAGCATTAGGTTAACCAGACTTCTGACTAAACGGCTGATGTACCGCTGATCCTGTTCCAGCAGGGAACCGACTAAACAGTGAATATTTGTGTCATATTCAGAGCGTTGGTTTGTTCAGATCCACTGTGACCGCTGTGCTCCTTTAGTTTCCTTTAATCCTGCAAATGTTTCTTCTTCTTTTCTGGTATTTCTTTAGGCTTGTGTCTTCCATTTGGCTCTGACAGCTTTTACTCAAACCTCGCTGGTTTCGTGTCGACGATTCAAAGTCCGTCAGAATTTCCTCCTCCACATAAACGCTCCAAAGAGCCTGGACCTCGTCGTCCGTCCGCTTGTCGTAGCTTCTCCTTTGGTCCATTTTCCGAATTATCACAATACAAAGCTTGTGGAAATTAAATGAATGAATTAAATAGTGGATGGTGAATGGAAACGCTGCTAGTGTAGTCCACCAATCAGTGTTCTGCAGCACACAGCCCCGCCCCTAAGAGTTCCTGGTAATCTGGAAAGTACTACCTCCGACCAGGAACTGCTTCAGGGTCAGTTCAGGGCCGAGGGAAAGTATTTACCCAGGTCATTTTCAGTGGAAACGCACTGGGGCTTTTGAAAGTTCAGGGTAATGCTCAAAGTTCCTGCAAAAGTTCCTGCAGTGGAAAAGGGTGTGTGTGTGTGTGTGTGTGTGTGTGTGTGTGTGTGTGTGTGTGTGTGTGTGTGTGTGGGCTTTGTATTTGTTCAGCGGTAATGGACTCTATGCACAGCTCCTCTACTTCCTGACCTTCATGTGGCTCCTTTATTTCCTGTCTTTCATTATTGGACACACTGATTAACCCAGGTGTGTCTGCTGCTTCATGTTGTGACTGCTGATTAATCAGACACACCTGGATTAATCAGTGTGTCCAATAATGAAAGACAGGAAATAAAGGAGCCACAGGAAGGTCAGGAAGTGGTGGAGCTGTGCATAGAGCTCATTGTGTTTATTCTCTTTTCCACAAAAAAAACATCTTGTTCTGACAAGAACCCTTTCATGTTATAGACACCTTCAGAGTCTACAGCAGGGTTCTAAACTCCTGTTCTTTCAGGTTCCACATTCAGTCTGATCTGATCTGCAGTGGACCCAACTAGTCAAATAAGAACAGAAGAACCCAGAAATAATGACAACTGACAATTTGTCTTTTTTTTAGTGCAAAAAAACATTAAATTATGAAAATACTTACTTTTATAAATTATCCAAACAAAAAAAGATGTGAATAACCTGAAAAAACTGACATTTCTTCAGTAAAATCAGTGTAATTTTCTCAGTCTTCTTCCTCCACTTCTCATTAGTCCATGTGCATTCTGGATCAGATCTCCAAAGACACTAAACACTGAGGAACAGGAAGAAAAGAGTTCAAACTGGACTGAATTTAATACAGACATTTCAGGTTGGGCACATTTTAGTGGTACAAGAGAGTTTGGAAATGGAAAGCTTTTCAGAATTTAATGGGTTTTTTTTGCACTAAAACAAAGAAAAAAGTTGTCATTATTTACAGACATAACGTAATATTATTTTTTCCATCAAACCCAGTAGTAAATCTGCAGTCCTTCTGTTGTGTGGGTTCTTCTGCTGTTCTTATTGGACTGTAGATCAGATTGGTCTGGATGTGGAACCACAAGTAAAATGAGTGCAAATTCATCCCAGGGGCCGGATTGGAACCCTAACCCTGACCCTAACCCTGACCCTGACCCTAACTGTCCTTGATAATGCAGACCGGATGGACAGAACAGGTAGATGACAGATAGGATGGTTGTACAGACAGTTCTATGTTCTTCTATATTATCAGCGGACCCCAGGGGGACATTTCCTGTTCCGCGTGTATTCGGTGTCTCTTCTGGACCTGGGCGTCTGTCGTCTGCCCTTTAAACCTGTGATCTATGACACCTGTGCTTAACGTCTAAAAATAACCAGGTTTAATAGACGTGGACGTACTGCAGATGTGTTCAAATTCACAGAAGCCTGTAATGTTATTTCATCCTCCTAATAGTCTTAATTTTATTCATGTCCTCTTTATGGAAACACAGTAAACACTATAATAAATATCACAGACACAATAATATGGTTGAAGTAATATGGGTTACATAGCAGTATTTCAGTCTATTCTATTCTATTCTATTCTATTCTATTCTATTCTATTCTATTCTATTCTATTCTATTCTATTATCTACACGACAGTTTGTCCCACAGTCGGCCCACACAAGTTCAGAATGACATGAGTCCATAGCAAGGTTATTATCATTAACGAAAACTAACAAAATGACAAAAACTAGAATTGTAAAAACAGTTTTGTTAACTGAAATAAATAAAAACTATAATTAAAAGAAAAAAATGACAACTAACTGGAACTGTATTGTGTGTTTACTAAACTAACTAAAACGGATAAAAATTCTGGATCAAATTCCCTTGGTTTTGGTCTTTGTCAATGTCAGATTGATGTTCAATGGATTTCTTTGTCTCTCTCAGTTTTCTGTGCTGTCTCCATACGACACTTTTTGCTCCGTCACTTGTGTTCACTTGTGGTTTCCAGTCGTCTTCTGGTCCCCACTCTACCTGGAAACATGGAGACTAAAGCAGCAGAGTCCTGTCTGGGATTGATTTGAATAGGAGCACAGAGAAGAAGAGAAAAGAGATGAAAAAACTGAAACTAAACTACAACTAAGCATTTAGAAAAAAATGAAAACTAATAAAAACTATCAAACCTGCTCTAAAAACGAATTAAAACAAACTGAATTAGAGAAAAAAAAGTCAAAACTAAATAAACTAAACTAGAATGAAAAATCCAAAACTATTAGAACCTTGGTCCATAGTTCAATGGTTCCAACCTTTTTTTTTTTTTTTTTTTTTACTCCTGACTCCATTTAACGTCACTAATTTCTGGGGACCCCTGACCTTCAAAATGGAGACTTTTTTTTTTTTTTTTGCTAAAATTAATTTGTTTTTCTCCTGTAATAGTTTTCTATCTTCCGTTTCAAATACAGGTTAATTTCAGAGGACATTTAGTCTATATAATTGTACAGGACTAAACATCAGGACCAGGGCAGAGGTGGTAAAATTAGGAAAAATGATCATTTAATAAAGTTAGAAAAAGTTAACACAAGCTCCAAAAAAATGTCAGTTAACAAAATGAACAAAGATGGGCCCAACTGAGGTCAACTAAACCAAACTGCAACAGAACAAAAACTACGGTGGCCCAGAGGTGCAACAGCCCAAAAAAATTATCCACTATAAGAAAAAAAAGAGAACAGCTACACTACAAGAACAACAGCAGCTGTAAGTTTGAATTCACTAGTAGAAGGCTCATCTTCCTGACAGCCCCTGAAGGCAGCATTAGTGTGTGAACATTTGGAACCAGTCCACTCTGCTGTTCCTGGAGGAACTGGGAAAGGACAAACGGTGTCATCTTAGACCATGTGTTCATGTTTGGTACAGGTCTGTACGGCTGAACCCGTCCACACTTTTATTCAGCCTTCAGATTCAGTCCAGCTTCAAGAAAAACTCAACACTTTGAAAAACATTCAGGGATCTTGTGACTCGACTGTTGAAGGAAAACGGAAAAAAAAATCATCAAAAAAAGAACTGAAAAAGGATCCAACTGTCCAGGACCGACTCACTGACATGTTCCACAGTCACATTCAGTGACCCGTCAGTCCTGGTGGTCCGCCTTTGTCCTGGTCTGTCCTCAGTCCTGGTGGTCCACCTTTGTCCTGGTCTGTCCTCAGTCCTGGTCTGTCCTCAGTCCTGGTGGTCCGCCTTTGTCCTGGTCTGTCCTCAGTCCTGGTGGTCCACCTTTGTCCTGGTCTGTCCTCAGTCCTGGTCTGTCCTCAGTCCTGGTGGTCCGCCTTTGTCCTGGTCTGTCCTCAGTCCTGGTGGTCCACCTTTGTCCTGGTCTGTCCTCAGTCCTGGTCTGTCCTCAGTCCTGGTGGTCCGCCTTTGTCCTGGTCTGTCCTCAGTCCTGGTGGTCCGCCTTTGTCCTGGTCTGTCCTCAGTCCTGGTGGTCCGCCTTTGTCCTGGTCTGTCCTCAGTCCTGGTGGTCCACCTTTATCCTGGTCTGTCCTCAGTCCTGGTGGTCCACCTTTATCCTGGTCTGTCCTCAGTCCTGGTGGTCCACCTTTGTCCTGGTCTGTCCTCAGTCCTGGTGGTCCACCTTTATCCTGGTCTGTCCTCAGTCCTGGTGGTCCACCTTTGTCCTGGTCTGTCCTCAGTCCTGGTGGTCCACCTTTGTCCTGGTCTGTCCTCAGTCCTGGTGGTCCACCTTTGTCCTGGTCTGTCCTCAGTCCTGGTGGTCCACCTTTATCCTGGTCTGTCCTCAGTCCTGGTGGTCCGCCTTTGTCCTGGTTCTGTCCTCAGTCCTGGTGGTCCGCCTTTGTCCTGGTCTGTCCTCAGTCCTGGTGGTCCACCTTTGTCCTGGTCTGTCCTCAGTCCTGGTGGTCCACCTTTGTCCTGGTCTGTCCTCAGTCCTGGTGGTCCACCTTTGTTCTGGTCTGTCCTCAGTCCTGGTGGTCCGCCTTTGTCCTGGTCTGTCCTCAGTCCTGGTGGTCCGCCTTTGTCCTGGTCTGTCCTCAGTCCTGGTCTGTCCTCAGTCCTGGTGGTCCACCTTTGTCCTGGTCTGTCCTCAGTCCTGGTCTGTCCTCAGTCCTGGTGGTCCACCTTTGTCCTGGTTCTGTCCTCAGTCCTGGTGGTCCACCTTTGTCCTGGTCTGTCCTCAGTCCTGGTCTGTCCTCAGTCCTGGTGGTCCACCTTTGTCCTGGTCTGTCCTCAGTCCTGGTGGTCCGCCTTTGTCCTGGGTCTGTCCTCAGTCCTGGTGGTCCGCCTTTGTCCTGGTCTGTCCTCAGTCCTGGTGGTCCGCCTTTATCCTGGTCTGTCCTCAGTCCTGGTGGTCCACCTTTGTCCTGGTTCTGTCCTCAGTCCTGGTGGTCCACCTTTGTCCTGGTCTGTCCTCAGTCCTGGTGGTCCGCCTTTATCCTGGTCTGTCCTCAGTCCTGGTGGTCCACCTTTGTCCTGGTCTGTCCTCAGTCCTGGTGGTCCGCCTTTATCCTGGTCTGTCCTCAGTCCTGGTGGTCCACCTTTGTCCTGGTCTGTCCTCAGTCCTGGTGGTCCACCTTTGTCCTGGTCTGTCCTCAGTCCTGGTGGTCCACCTTTATCCTGGTCTGTCCTCAGTCCTGGTGGTCCGCCTTTGTCCTGGTTCTGTCCTCAGTCCTGGTGGTCCGCCTTTGTCCTGGTCTGTCCTCAGTCCTGGTGGTCCACCTTTGTCCTGGTCTGTCCTCAGTCCTGGTGGTCCACCTTTGTCCTGGTCTGTCCTCAGTCCTGGTGGTCCACCTTTGTTCTGGTCTGTCCTCAGTCCTGGTGGTCCGCCTTTGTCCTGGTCTGTCCTCAGTCCTGGTGGTCCGCCTTTGTCCTGGTCTGTCCTCAGTCCTGGTGGTCCACCTTTGTCCTGGTCTGTCCTCAGTCCTGGTCTGTCCTCAGTCCTGGTGGTCCACCTTTGTCCTGGTTCTGTCCTCAGTCCTGGTGGTCCACCTTTGTCCTGGTCTGTCCTCAGTCCTGGTCTGTCCTCAGTCCTGGTGGTCCACCTTTGTCCTGGTCTGTCCTCAGTCCTGGTGGTCCGCCTTTGTCCTGGGTCTGTCCTCAGTCCTGGTGGTCCGCCTTTGTCCTGGTCTGTCCTCAGTCCTGGTGGTCCGCCTTTATCCTGGTCTGTCCTCAGTCCTGGTGGTCCACCTTTGTCCTGGTTCTGTCCTCAGTCCTGGTGGTCCACCTTTGTCCTGGTCTGTCCTCAGTCCTGGTGGTCCGCCTTTATCCTGGTCTGTCCTCAGTCCTGGTGGTCCACCTTTGTCCTGGTCTGTCCTCAGTCCTGGTGGTCCGCCTTTATCCTGGTCTGTCCTCAGTCCTGGTGGTCCACCTTTGTCCTGGTCTGTCCTCAGTCCTGGTGGTCCGCCTTTGTCCTGGTCTGTCTTCAGTCCTGGTGGTCCGCCTTTGTCCTGGTCTGTCCTCAGTCCTGGTGGTCCACCTTTATCCTGGTCTGGCCTCAGTCCTGGTGGTCCGCCTTTGTCCTGGTCTGTCCTCAGTCCTGGTGGTCCACCTTTATCCTGGTCTGTCCTCAGTCCTGGTGGTCCACCTTTGTCCTGGTCTGTCCTCAGTCCTGGTGGTCCGCCTTTGTCCTGGTCTGTCCTCAGTCCTGGTGGTCCGCCTTTGTCCTGGTCTGTCCTCAGTCCTGGTGGTCCGCCTTTGTCCTGGTCTGTCCTCAGTCCTGGTGGTCCACCTTTGTCCTGGTCTGTCCTCAGTCCTGGTGGTCCACCTTTATCCTGGTCTGTCCTCAGTCCTGGTGGTCCGCCTTTGTCCTGGTTCTGTCCTCAGTCCTGGTGGTCCGCCTTTGTCCTGGTCTGTCCTCAGTCCTAGGTGGTCCACCTTTATCCTGGTCTGTCCTCAGTCCTAGGTGGTCCACCTTTGTCCTGGTCTGTCCTCAGTCCTGGTGGTCCACCTTTGTCCTGGTCTGTCCTCAGTCCTGGTGGTCCACCTTTGTCCTGGTCTGTCCTCAGTCCTGGTGGTCCGCCTTTATCCTGGTCTGTCCTCAGTCCTGGTCTGTCCTCAGTCCTGGTGGTCCGCCTTTGTCCTGGTCTGTCCTCAGTCCTGGTGGTCCGCCTTTGTCCTGGTCTGTCCTCAGTCCTGGTCTGTCCTCAGTCCTGGTGGTCCGCCTTTGTCCTGGTCTGTCCTCAGTCCTGGTGGTCCACCTTTGTCCTGGTCTGTCCTCAGTCCTGGTCTGTCCTCAGTCCTGGTGGTCCACCTTTGTCCTGGTCTGTCCTCAGTCCTGGTGGTCCGCCTTTGTCCTGGGTCTGTCCTCAGTCCTGGTGGTCCGCCTTTGTCCTGGTCTGTCCTCAGTCCTGGTGGTCCGCCTTTATCCTGGTCTGTCCTCAGTCCTGGTGGTCCACCTTTGTCCTGGTTCTGTCCTCAGTCCTGGTGGTCCACCTTTGTCCTGGTCTGTCCTCAGTCCTGGTGGTCCGCCTTTATCCTGGTCTGTCCTCAGTCCTGGTGGTCCACCTTTGTCCTGGTCTGTCCTCAGTCCTGGTGGTCCGCCTTTATCCTGGTCTGTCCTCAGTCCTGGTGGTCCACCTTTGTCCTGGTCTGTCCTCAGTCCTGGTGGTCCGCCTTTGTCCTGGTCTGTCTTCAGTCCTGGTGGTCCGCCTTTGTCCTGGTCTGTCCTCAGTCCTGGTGGTCCACCTTTATCCTGGTCTGGCCTCAGTCCTGGTGGTCCGCCTTTGTCCTGGTCTGTCCTCAGTCCTGGTGGTCCACCTTTATCCTGGTCTGTCCTCAGTCCTGGTGGTCCACCTTTGTCCTGGTCTGTCCTCAGTCCTGGTGGTCCGCCTTTGTCCTGGTCTGTCCTCAGTCCTGGTGGTCCGCCTTTGTCCTGGTCTGTCCTCAGTCCTGGTGGTCCGCCTTTGTCCTGGTCTGTCCTCAGTCCTGGTGGTCCGCCTTTGTCCTGGTCTGTCCTCAGTCCTGGTGGTCCACCTTTATCCTGGTCTGTCCTCAGTCCTGGTGGTCCGCCTTTGTCCTGGTTCTGTCCTCAGTCCTGGTGGTCCGCCTTTGTCCTGGTCTGTCCTCAGTCCTAGGTGGTCCACCTTTATCCTGGTCTGTCCTCAGTCCTAGGTGGTCCACCTTTGTCCTGGTCTGTCCTCAGTCCTGGTGGTCCACCTTTGTCCTGGTCTGTCCTCAGTCCTGGTGGTCCACCTTTGTCCTGGTCTGTCCTCAGTCCTGGTGGTCCGCCTTTATCCTGGTCTGTCCTCAGTCCTGGTGGTCCACCTTTATCCTGGTCTGTCCTCAGTCCTGGTGGTCCGCCTTTGTCCTGGTTCTGTCCTCAGTCCTGGTGGTCCGCCTTTGTCCTGGTCTGTCTTCAGTCCTGGTGGTCCACCTTTGTCCTGGTCTGTCCTCAGTCCTGGTGGTCCACCTTTGTCCTGGTCTGTCCTCAGTCCTGGTGGTCCACCTTTGTCCTGGTCTGTCCTCAGTCCTGGTGGTCCGCCTTTATCCTGGTCTGTCCTCAGTCCTGGTGGTCCACCTTTATCCTGGTCTGTCCTCAGTCCTGGTGGTCCACCTTTGTTCTGGTCTGTCCTCAGTCCTGGTGGTCCACCTTTGTCCTGGTCTGTCCTCAGTCCTGGTGGTCCACCTTTGTCCTGGTCTGTCCTCAGTCCTGGTGGTCCACCTTTGTCCTGGTCTGTTCTCAGTCCTGGTGGTCCGCCTTTATCCTGGTCTGTCCTCAGTCCTGGTGGTCCACCTTTATCCTGGTCTGTCCTCAGTCCTGGTGGTCCGCCTTTATCCTGGTCTGTCCTCAGTCCTGGTGGTCCACCTTTGTCCTGGTCTGTCCTCAGTCCTGGTGGTCCACCTTTGTTCTGGTCTGTCCTCAGTCCTGGTGGTCCGCCTTTGTCCTGGTCTGTCCTCAGTCCTGGTGGTCCGCCTTTGTCCTGGTCTGTCCTCAGTCCTGGTCTGTCCTCAGTCCTGGTGGTCCACCTTTATCCTGGTCTGTCCTCAGTCCTGGTGGTCCACCTTTGTCTTGTTTCTCTCCTCAGTCCTGGTGGTCCGCCTTTGTCCTGGTCTGTCCTCAGTCCTGGTGGTCCACCTTTGTCCTGGTCTGTCCTCAGTCCTGGTGGTCCACCTTTGTCCTGGTCTGTCCTCAGTCCTGGTGGACTACCTTTGTCCTGGTTCTGTCCTCAGTCCTGGTGGTCCGCCTTTGTCCTGGTCTGTCCTCAGTCCTGGTGGTCCGCCTTTGTCCTGGTCTGTCCTCAGTCCTGGTGGTCCACCTTTATCCTGGTCTGTCCTCAGTCCTGGTGGTCCACCTTTGTCCTGGTCTGTCCTCAGTCCTGGTGGTCCACCTTTGTCCTGGTCTGTCCTCAGTCCTGGTGGACTACCTTTGTCCTGGTTCTGTCCTCAGTCCTGGTGGTCCGCCTTTGTCCTGGTCTGTCCTCAGTCCTGGTGGTCCGCCTTTGTCCTGGTCTGTCCTCAGTCCTGGTGGTCCACCTTTATCCTGGTCTGTCCTCAGTCCTGGTGGTCCGCCTTTGTCCTGGTCTGTCCTCAGTCCTGGTGGTCCGCCTTTGTCCTGGTCTGTCCTCAGTCCTGGTGGTCCGCCTTTGTCCTGGTCTGTCCTCAGTCCTGGTGGTCCACCTTTGTCCTGGTCTGTCCTCAGTCCTGGTGGTCCACCTTTGTCCTGGTCTGTCCTCAGTCCTGGTGGTCCACCTTTGTCCTGGTTCTGTCCCTCAGGTCCAGTCAGTGTCCTGGTTCTGTCCTCTGTAGACTGGTACCCTGTCCCCCTGTGGACACAGTGCTGTGGACAGAACCAGCACACATGGGCCTATCCGGGTCCAGGACCAGGACAGGGATCTTTTGTATATTCTAATAGTTTTGCGTCCATACTCATTTCCACAAACAATTCACAATCAACTGTTCACCTCATCCTCCAACCAACGTTCAAAGTTCAAATAAAAAGTGACAGTTCTAGTACACACTGATGTCAGATGAATTTAGAACGATAGAACGATAGAACGAACGATAGAACGATAGAACGATAGATAGAACGATAGAACGATAGAACGATAGAACGATAGATAGAACGATAGATAGATAGAACGATAGAACGATAGATAGATAGATAGATAGATAGATAGATAGATAGATAGATAGATAGATAGATAGATAGATAGATAGATAGAACGATAGAACGATAGATAGATAGATAGATAGATAGATAGATAGAACGATAGAACGATAGAACGATAGATAGATAGATAGATAGATAGATAGATAGATAGATAGATAGATAGATAGATAGATAGATAGATAGAATGATAGATACTTTATTGATCCAGAGGTACATTCCAGTGTTCCTCAGTTTCCATGCAGCATAAGAAGACCAAACCCACCCAGAGCAGAACCCACCGGTGGGTCAGTACCACTC
The DNA here is from genome assembly GCF_902148855.1 of Sphaeramia orbicularis. Taxonomy (NCBI): domain Eukaryota; kingdom Metazoa; phylum Chordata; class Actinopteri; order Kurtiformes; family Apogonidae; genus Sphaeramia; species Sphaeramia orbicularis. Next base: position 1,059,173 of record NC_043979.1, read on the forward strand.
ACACATTCAGGTTCGTATATTTACTGTAAACGACACCTGCTAAAGAACCAGCTGGAAAAGTGCTTCCTGTACTAAACTGTAAATACAGACTGTGATTGTTCGTCCACACTTCAGGGCAGTGTTGTAAAGTGTAGCAGTTATCTGAGTGTTCTACAGTGGTTGGAAAAAGTGGGTGTGGTCCAACTACATAAGGTGTTTGGACATTTTAAAGTCTCACTGGGTCAGTCCTAATGTGGTCATGACTGAGACCCAGACCCCCTGACCACTCAGTGATCAGCTGTCCAGTCTGATGTCCGGGGGGATGACCGTTCCTGGGTGTGTTAGTGGAGCAGGTCAGAGCCGGCGGACACCTGGGGCTGGACACACTGTCCTGTGCAGAGGATGTCCAGAATGGACAGAACCTGACCGGTCAAACATCAGCAGCACTTTCCTGCAGATGCTGAAGGACCCCAGTCTCCTCAGGAAGTACAGGCCACTTGGTCCTGTCCTGCAGATGTTGTCTGTGTTATGTGACCGGTCCAGTTTATTGTCCAGCTGCAGTCCCAGGTACTTGGAGGTCCAGTCCACCTCCATGTCCGTGACCCCGATGGAAAAGGGCTGGAGATGGGGTCTGTCTCTCCTGAAATCCACCACCATCTCCTTGGTCTTGGAGGTGTTCAGCTGCAGGTGTTTTTTGCTGCACCATCCCACAGAGTCCTCCACCAGGCCCCTGTTCTCCCCCTCCTGTCCGCCCAGTGTCATCCCAGTACTTCTGCATGGGACTCGTACTGGAAGTCAGATAGAGTGTGAACAGAACAGGGCACAGTACAGCGCCCTGTGGCGCCCCCATGCTGCTGACCAGTGTCTGATGTGCAGCCTCCCAGTCTGATGAACTGGGGTCTCTGTCAGACTGAATCATAATAATCATGAACCCACCATTATTTCTGTGATAATAATCGAAACACCAAAACCTCTCATCATTACATCTGTATTTACTGTCACAGACGAGAGAAGCAACCAGGAAACAAACATCTGTGTTATAAGAACCTAGTGGTCTGTCTGTGTGTGTGTGTGTGTGTGTGTGTGTGTGTGTCCGTACACAGCTGACTGCTACAGTTTGTCATACTTCTGTATTCTTCCTCAGTGAACAAACTAGTGAAAACGTTCAGCTGATCGGACCAATACTTTGTCAGATATTAGTCATTTTACTCCATTACACTTACAATCACATTTCTATGTCCAGAACACTTTGGCGGTGACTGGTGGACAAACGAGGTACAACATGAACGAATACACAACAGAAGAAAAACCAGCACATCTAGAACCTGTGGATCCACACCAGCAACGCATGAAGAAGCTGCAGTCGGACAAACGGAGTCCCAGTAAAGGATGAGTGAGCAGCAGAGGAGCAGAGGTAGGAGGGTTATCAGAGGTACGAGGGTTATCAGAGGTATGAGGGTTAGCAGAGGTACGAGGGTTATCAGAGGTACGAGGGTTATCAGAGGTACGAGGGTTATCAGAGGTACGAGGGTTAGCAGAGGTAGGAGGGTTAGCAGAGGTAGGAGGGTTATCAGAGGTACGAGGGTTATCAGAGGTACGAGGGTTAGCAGAGGTACGAGGGTTATCAGAGGAACGAGGGTTATCAGAGGAACGAGGGTTATCAGAGGTACGAGGGTTATCAGAGGTACGAGGGTTAGCAGAGGAACGAGGGTTAGCAGAGGTACGAGGGTTATCAGAGGTACGAGGGTTAGCAGAGGAACGAGGGTTAGCAGAGGTACGAGGGTTATCAGAGGTACGAGGGTTATCAGAGGTAGGAGGGTTAGCAGAGGTACGAGGGTTATCAGAGGTAGGAGGGTTAGCAGAGGTAGGAGGGTTAGCAGAGGTACGAGGGTTAGCAGAGGTAGGAGGGTTATCAGAGGTACGAGGGTTATCAGAGGTACGAGGGTTATCAGAGGAACGAGGGTTATCAGAGGTACGAGGGTTATCAGAGGAACGAGGGTTATCAGAGGTAGGAGGGTTAGCAGAGGTACGAGGGTTATCAGAGGTAGGAGGGTTAGCAGAGGTACGAGGGTTATCAGAGGTAGGAGGGTTATCAGAGGTACGAGGGTTAGCAGAGGAACGAGGGTTAGCAGAGGTACGAGGGTTATCAGAGGTACGAGGGTTAGCAGAGGAACGAGGGTTAGCAGAGGTACGAGGGTTATCAGAGGTACGAGGGTTAGCAGAGGAACGAGGGTTAGCAGAGGTACGAGGGTTATCAGAGGAACGAGGGTTAGCAGAGGTACGAGGGTTATCAGAGGTAGGAGGGTTATCAGAGGTAGGAGGGTTAGCAGAGGTACGAGGGTTAGCAGAGGTAGGAGGGTTAGCAGAGGTAGGAGGGTTAGCAGAGGTAGGAGGGTTATCAGAGGTACGAGGGTTAGCAGAGGTACGAGGGTTAGCAGAGGTACGAGGGTTATCATCTGTACAAACAGTGAAGGTGTTCTTTCTTCTTCTTTTTTTTTCTTTTTTCTTTTTTTTTTTTTTTAAGTTTTTTTCAGTGCAGGTGTTTTGTTTGTTTGTTTTCAGTGCAGGTGTTTGTTTGTTTTCAGTGCAGGTGTTTGTTTGTTTTCAGTGCAGGTGTTTGTTTGTTTGTTTGTTTGTTTTCAGTGCAGGTGTTTGTTTGTTTGTTTGTTTTCAGTGCAGGTGTTTGTTTGTTTGTTTGTTTTCAGTGCAGGTGTTTGTTTGTTTGTTTGTTTTCAGTGCAGGTGTTTGTTTGTTTGTTTGTTTTCAGTGCAGGTGTTTGTTTGTTTGTTTGTTTTCAGTGCAGGTGTGTTGGTCTGTTTGCTGTGTGTTGTTGATGGAAGCAGTAAAACACAACAGGTTTTTATGAATGACACTGAACGGCACACGCACGCACGCACGCACACACGCACGCACACACCTGTAGCCAGTCCACCCATCCTTCACACCCACGCGCCCCACTGGTGCTGCCTTCACTGACCTGTGCTCACCGGTCCTCCTGGTTCGTTCCTGCCGGTGCACAGTGTCCCCTCCCCGGGCTGTGGTGTGTCCGTGCCCCTGCTGCATGTGTGTCCTTCACTGCACCGACAGGAAAACCACTCCACAACACCGGCGTCCGCGTGAGTGGACGGTGCGCGTGTCCAGGACAGAAGCAGAGGACCACCCACGGTGACAGTGACTGCTGCTGTGGACGGACCCACCGGGGCTGGCGTCACTGATGAGGCGTTCAAGGACTGTCGGAAACGGTAGCGAAGTGGAGGGAAGATGGAAGAATAACATTAGCTAATTAATGTCCATAATTACTGTGTTTAATTAATGTCCTGTCTGATGCACGTGCACTTTTGAACTTCGGTGATAACAGCTGAAACAGAAGGATCAGTTTTATCTGTGAATATATGTCAGTTTTATCTGTGAATATGTCAGTTTTATCTTAGTCATAAGTTTCCACCACAGGTGTTTAGTGTCAGACTGCAGTGAAGCTCCTCTTCTCCTAAAATGACTCCCATTAAATGCTCAAATCTGTTCAGTTGTTTTCATTTCATTGACTCCAAATGTGTTGGAACACGTTCATCTCTCAGACCAGTTGGTTCAGAATCAGTTTGATCCCAGATCAGTGGACTGGATGTTGTTCACTTCTCCTCCATTCCCGTGTCTGTGTTTGTCCATTCCATCTCTGCTCAGTGCATTTGTCCGTAGACGCTCAGCGTCCATGACCTTCAATGGGACTGAGTGGAACTGCTTTAAAACCACTACAGACTGGACCAGCACTGGACACATGACACCCTGTTGTCCCGCCCCCGGACGCTCAGCGTCTTTGGGGTTGAATGGAGCTGTGGGCGGAGCTCGGCCGGGTCGCACGCCCAGCTTCCGCGTGCTGATTGGAGGATGGGTCCAAAGGCTGAATGTGGTTTGATTGACAGCTGTTTTCAGATCTGCTCCTTCACTGACACAGTTCAGTTTAATACCGTCACACATTCTGCTGGGAAATCACAGAAACCAGATGAACTGTTCATTTACTGACCTGGGGCCTGTTTCACAAAACTAGGATTCCATCATCCAGGATGACTGACTAAGTTGCGTTCAATGAATCCAAAACACGAGTGTCCAGATGTGATCAGTTTGACTCAGACTAAACCAGGATGAACAGACCCAGGTTCATCAGCAGGTGGAACTCATCCTGGAGAAGTGTGAGCACTCAGCTTCTTCAACAGACCCCGACATCGATCACAGATTCACCATGGCAACCAGAGCAGCAGACTTTACCCCATTAGACACAAAACTCCTCATTTTGTCTAACGAGGAAGTAAAGGAGCGAATGAAAAAGAAAGACAACAGCAGCACAGTTAGAAAACCAAGCAGAGACAGAAGTAAAGGAGTGCAGAACACCTGAATGAGGAAGGAGAACACACACACACACTGACTGTTCCACTGAAACCATCACAACTACAGCCACAGAGTGAAGCAACATCTGTGAGAACAGCTGTGGAATTAGAAGAACAACTGACTGGAGATGGAGATGGACCTGCATCAGACTGAAGAACTGAGGAACACATGGACTCACTGACTTCAGTCCATTTACCTTTGGGACAAATCAGCTTCTGTGATCAGGATTCAGGACTTTATGAAACTGTTCATGAACCCATAAAAAAACAAACATCCACCACCAACAAAACCATCTACTGATCTGAACTGGTTCATCCTGTTCATCCATGTCAATAACTGGTGTCAAATACAGTTCTGCATCTTCTCATGGTCATCAGATATGACCATATTTGGATGTTCAGAGGCGCCGTAGTTACCATGGAAACACCGTCATCTTCTCCACCATTGCTTGTCCAGTCAAACCCATGCAGTTGGATCAGTTCCAGTGGACGGACACACTGGGTTTATGTTCAGTTCAGGACAGACTGGACTGAAACAGACACTGTTTATTCAGTTTCATCTGTTTCTGATGAAGAACCATCAACTGTAATCTGAGCTGTAATGAACATCTGCAGGAGCAGTGAGTTAAATATAGGAGAAGATCTGATTTATACTGATCACATACAAACTACAGAAGATAATAGTAGAACAAATGCAGATAAATGACTTCAGCTCAGATACAGAGAACATTCATATGTGAACTGACACTGCAGGAGGTCTGGACCTGGATGGGTTCATGAACACTGTTCAGGGTTTGGGTTCAGATTCTTCATCTGATCATTTCAGATGGTCCATGCTGACTGGCATCAGTGCTGTGTCTCTGTGGTCTGGTTCTGGTTCTGGTTCGGTCCATGACTCCTGAGTCTATCAGACCTCTGGAATCTGTCGCTGATCACAAGGTGAACCACAACCTGTGTTCAGAACCAGAACCAGAACCAGAACCAGAACCAGAACCACTGTTTACATCAGATCTGTGTCCAGAATGGAACTGCAGTTATGAGGGACAGGGGGTCTACCTGGGGGACAGGAGGTCTGCCTGGGGGACAGGGAGTCTACCTGGGGGACAGGGGGTCTACCTGGGGGACAGGGAGTCTACCTGGGGGACAGGGGGTCTACCTGGGGGACAGGAGGTCTGCCTGGGGGACAGGGGGTCTACCTGGGGACAGGGGGTCTACCTGGGGGACAGGAGGTCTACCTGGGGGACAGGGGGTCTACCTGGGGGACAGGAGGTCTACCTGGGGGACAGGGGGTCTACCTGGGGGACAGGGAGTCTACCTGGGGGACAGGGGGTCTACCTGGGGGACAGGAGGTCTGCCTGGGGGACAGGGGGTCTGCCTACCATCCTTTTCTCCTGACCCCATACACAGACCCCCTGAACCACATCAGGCCTACAGTCATGTCCATACCAGGACCAGGACCCAAATGACCTTTGACCTCCTGAAGGAACGCTCTCACTGTCTTCACCCCTTAAGGCTCCGCCCTTTGAGGTCATGTGACATCACTGTGGCCTGGACTGTCCTCCACAATGTGGCCTGAGGGAGGGAGCCCCCCCCCCTCAAAAAAGTGCATCACACAGACTGGGACAATCCTGCCATCTTCCCTGATGACCGCAGTGGTCAGCTGGTCAGCTGGTCAGCTGGCCAGGGACCAATATGTGTTCAATTATTTTAGTTCAGGTGCATGATTTAAGGTAAATGTGTCCTGCAGGGGCAGAGGAATTTGTGTTTTGTTTTGTTTTTTTGTCATTCAATTTAAATTGATTTGGCCTGTTTTGATGTTCGTGTTACATACTGTGTGTATACTGTGTGTATACTGTGTATATACTGCGTGTACTGTGTGTATACTGTGTATATACTGTATGTATACTGTGTGTTTACTGTGTTTACTGTGTTACAGGAGGCTACTGCATCCATTCATTTGTCTGTTCATTTGTTACGTATGGATTTGTCTTGCATTTCTTTCAGTGTACAGACGTGTATTTCTTTCAGTGTGCAGACATGTATTTCTTTCAGTGTACAGACGTGTATTTCTTTCAGTGTTCAGACGTGTATTTCTTTCAGTGTTCAGACGTGTATTTCTTTCAGTGTTCAGACGTGTATTTCTTTCAGTGTTCAGACGTGTATTTCTTTCAGTGTACAGACGTGTATTTCTTTCAGTGTGCAGACATGTATTTCTTTCAGTGTACAGACGTGTATTTCTTTCAGTGTACAGACATGTATTTCTTTCAGTGTACAGACGTGTATTTCTTTCAGTGTGCAGACATGTATTTCTTTCAGTGTACAGACATGTATTTCTTTCAGTGTGCAGACATGTATTTCTTTCAGTGTACAGACATATGTATTTCTTTCAGTGTACAGACATGTATTTCTTTCAGTGTGCAGACATGTGGGCTGTGTTCTACCTTTAAATGTGTATTTCTTCTTCTGTTCTCTCATATGTTCTGGTTCTGTTCTTTCTCTCTTGTACAGTCTGTGTGTGACTTCAGTTTTAAAGGAGCTGATGGTTTAATCGCTTTGATTGATCCTTATTCATTAAAGGAACATCATGTTACTCTGTGTGTATTTATATTTATATGACATATATAGTCTGTGGGAAACTGTCAGTTATCTGAGTATAAATAATACACAGACTGAAAGGGTCAATGTAATCAGATTCCTTGGAATAACTATACAGAAGAAGTGAAGATGTTGTAGTTCATGGAGGTGTGGCTGAAAACTGACAGAACTAATACAAATCCAATCAACATTATTCAGAAAAGGCCAATACCACTGATCAATACAGTGTCCTATAGGAACACACACATCAGTTTAGGATCAAACTAAAAGTTTTAAAGTTCTGTAACTTAGCCCACTTTAAAACAAAACAATTCATGTTGAAAATTTAAAAAATCAGTTGCCTGTTCATATTCAGAGCTTGATTAAAATATGGGAAATTATTTATAATTTCAGAGGAAGTCATGTGTTCAATAAACCTTCTGTTAGAACACATATGAACACATATGAACACATATGATCACATATGAACACATTTAGTCTGTGTTTAGGACATGTTTGGAACCAGTTCAGTCCTGAGTTCACAGACTGTCCAACACTATTTATGTTTAAAACTGTTTAAATGTCATGAAAATATAAGAATAATGTGAATGTTCATTTTTCCACTCAAACTATTGAATTGTTTAGTTTTTGTTGTTTCTATTGTTTCTAAGCTAAAGGCGTTGGGATCTATTTTATTTCATTTGTTTGGTGATATGAATGGGGGGTCAGCAGAATGATGTTGGCCTTCAGCCTATTCCTTTACAGACTGGAGTTTTTAAACATTGGATCTGCAGAAATGTCTAATGTTTGAAATGTCTGAATAAACACAACTGAACTGAACTGATTGAAAATCATCTAAAATGATCATTTATGTGAAATTATTGATATTAATAATCACAAATGTTTCTATACTGACAGTGGGTCTAGTTCCTGTGATTCCATTGTTTCATGGGCAGTGGAAGAACCACTGGTTCCATTCGTGGAGACTGTTACTGAGATAAGGATGAGATTAACTAAACCTGAACTTAGCCTGGTCTGGACCAGGCTAGCTCCACAGACTAAATCTCCATGGTAACTTATATCAAACATATCCTGCTTTCCCCTATCCTGCTTTTGTGAAACCAGATCATGGATAAGTTGAGCCAGGATAGCCCACATATCCTGGCTTAATCCCATATCCTAGTTTTGTGAAACAGGCCCCTGGAAAGAAAACACAACCATTGTTTCAATTTAACATAATTTAGCCTAACCTAACCTAGCCTAACCTAACTTAACCTAACCTAGCCTAACCTAAGATAACCTAACCTAGCCTAACCTAACCTAGCCTAACTTAACCTAACCTAGCCTAACCTAATCTAACCTAGCCTAACCTAAGGTAACCTAGCCTAACCTAAACTAAACTAACCTAACCTAGCCTAACTTAACCTAACCTAGCCTAACCTAATCTAACCTAGCCTAACCTAAGGTAACCTAGCCTAACCTAAACTAACCTAACCTAACTTAACCTAACCTAGCCTAACCTAACCTAGCCTAACTTAACCTAACCTAGCCTAACCTAGCCTAACTTAACCTAACCTAGCCTAACCTAGCCTAATTTAACCTAACCTAGCCTAACTTAACCTAACCTAGCCTAACCTCACCTAGCCTAACTTAATCTAACCTCACCTAGCCTAACTTAACCTAACCTAGCCTAACCTAGCCTAACTTAACCTAACCTAGCCTAACCTAACCTAACCTAAGCTAACCTAACCTAGCCTAACTTAACCTAACCTAGCCTAACCTAACCTAGCCTAACTTAACCTAACCTAACCTAGCCTAACCTAACCTAACCTAACCTAACCTAACCTAACCTAACCTAACGTAGCCTAACCTAAGCTAACCTAGCCTAACCCACTTGTATGTTTGAACATGCTGACTCTTTGTGCGGACATGCTTTCAGACTCGGCCTCTGGTGGTCTTTTCCAGGTTTTACAGCTTTGACACTGGTGTAATTTTTAACTCCAGGGGCTGTTCCATGGTTTGAACTGACACCACAGATTGTCCTGTAGGTCTGTGGACATTACACATTTAAAAGAGGAGCAGACATCAGCAGCTGTCAGAACACATCTGCAGTACACAGGCTGAAAAGCATGGGGGACAGGTCCCATCCCTGGGGTACACCTGGAGTCAAGTGCAAATGGAAAGACAGCGTACCACTGACCCTGAATAAACTAACACTGGTCTGTCAACAAGTCCACTGTCCAACAGCACAATGAACGACCACAGGACTTTATCTGTCACTGTGTCCATGGGTAAAGAATACTGTTATACATACTGTTATATATACTGTTACTAGTATTAATACTGTTCATATATATACATACTGTTATATATACTGTTACTAGTATTAATACTGTTCATATATATACATACTGTTATATATACTGTTACTAGTATTAATACTGTTCATACATATACATACTGTTATATATACTGTTACTAGTATTAATACTGTTCATATATATACATACTGTTATATATACTGTTACTAGTATTAATACTGTTCATACATATACATACTGTTATATATACTGTTACTAGTATTAATACTGTTCATACATATACATACTGTTATATATACTGTTACTAGTATTAATACTGTTCATATATATACATACTGTTATATATACTGTTACTAGTATTAATACTGTTCATACATATACATACTGTTATATATACTGTTACTAGTATTAATACTGTTCATATATATACATACTGTTATATATACTGTTACTAGTATTAATACTGTTCATACATATACATACTGTTATATATACTGTTACTAGTATTAATACTGTTCATATATATATACATACTGTTATATATACTGTTTATACTACTACTGTTCATATAAATAAATAAATAAATAAATAAATAAATAAATAAATACATACTGTTACTAATAATATTGTTCAAAAAGAAAAAAAAAAAGAAAAAATGTATATTTATATACACACACAACACACACATACTGTTAATATTAATACTGTTCATATATATACATAAGGGCCGTTTGGGTGTGTAAGGGTTAAAGGTGGATGTTTAAGGGTTAAAGGTGGATGTTTAAGGGTTAAAGGTGGACGTTTAAGGGTTAAAGGTGGATGTTTAAGGGTTAAAGGTGGATGTTTGGGTGTGTAAGGGTTCATCTGCGTCTGCTGTCTGGGTTTTCTTTGACAGATCACTATGAAAGCTTGTGTTTGACTGGATCACATCTATTTTTAGATCAGTCCATGCTTCACTGTGGAAGTGTTTGTCGTCTGTCTGTCAAACATGTCAGGAAAAGTGGAGCACAGCGTCCTACAGACCCACCTGAACTGAAGGGTTCACCTGCACTGGTGTCCAGTGGAGGACAGAATTAGAATGTGAGGACACAAAAACAACTCCCCTGCATTTTTAAGGTGAAAATGGAATACAGAGAATATACCAACATGAAAATGATGTAAGAGAAACAGCAAGAAGACCCAAACATCCACCTTTAACCCTTAAACATCCACCTTTAACCCTTAAAGACCCAAACGTCCACCTTTAACCCTTAAACATCCACCTTTAACCCTTAAAGACCCAAACGTCCACCTTTAACCCTTAAACATCCACCTTTAACCCTTAAAGACCCAAACGTCCACCTTTAACCCTTAAACATCCACCTTTAACCCTTAAACATCCACCTTTAACCCTTAAAGACCCAAACGTCCACCTTTAACCCTTAAACATCCACCTTTAACCCTTAAAGACCCAAACGTCCACCTTTAACCCTTAAACATCCACCTTTAACCCTTAAACATCCACCTTTAACCCTTAAAGACCCAAACGTCCACCTTTAACCCTTAAACATCCACCTTTAACCCTTAAATGTCCACCTTTAACCCTTAAACATCCACCTTTAACCCTTAAACATCCACCTTTAACCCTTAAAGACCCAAACATCCACCTTTAACCCTTAAACATCCACCTTTAACCCTTAAAGACCCAAACATCCACCTTTAACCCTTAAACGTCCACCTTTAACCCTTAAAGACCCAAACGTCCACCTTTAACCCTTAAACATCCACCTCTAACCCTTAAACATCCACCTTTAACCCTTAAAGACCCAAACGTCCACCTTTAACCCTTAAACGTCCACCTTTAACCCTTAAACGTCCACCTTTAACCCTTAAAAACCCAAACATCATATTGTTCAGGTACACAGACATATTGTCTTCATTGTTGACATTCAAATCCTGTTCATTCCTTATGGTTCTCATGGCAGTGGACCTCATCTCTGGTGGTTATGAGCTTTTGTCTGACAGTGTTTCCTTGTATCTCCAGTCTGACTGGAGCCGGTGGTTTGAGTCCCCAGGAGGTCCCATGGATTAACACCCTCCCTCAACAGTACCTTCGTATTATTGTCATTATTATCGTGTTACTATTGACTCTTGGATCTGTCCTGGTGTCCGTTTGCACTTCCTGTTTATCGGAGCTGTTTGTCTTCTGGAGCAGAGCTGGTTCATCCCACTGTGGAGCTGAGAAAAACAGGGAGTGGACCAGGAGGAACAACATGGTGTGGAGACCCACGGTGTTCAGAACTGGACAGAGAAGGTCCAGGTCAGCACTGTCCAGTCTGACCATCAGCAGGTGTGTGTCCAGCAGGTGTGTGTCCAGTAGGTGTGTGTCCAGCAGGTGTGTGTCCAGTAGGTGTGTGTCCAGTAGGTGTGTGTCCAGCAGGTGTGTGTCCAGTAGGTGTGTGTCCAGCAGGTGTGTGTCCAGCAGGTGTGTGTCCAGCAGGTGTGTGTCCAGTAGGTGTGTGTCCAGTAGGTGTGTGTCCAGCAGGTGTGTGTCCAGTAGGTGTGTCCAGCAGGTGTGTGTCCAGTAGGTGTGTGTCCAGTTGGTGTGTGTCCAGTAGGTGTGTCCAGCAGGTGTGTGTCCAGTAGGTGTGTGTCCAGTAGGTGTGTCCAGCAGGTGTGTGTCCAGTAGGTGTGTGTCCAGTAGGTGTGTGTCCAGTAGGTGTGTGTCCAGTAGGTGTGTGTCCAGTTGGTGTGTGTCCAGTAGGTGTGTGTCCAGTAAGTGTGTGTCCAGCAGGTGTGTGTCCAGTAGGTGTGTGTCCAGTAGGTGTGTGTCCAGCAGGTGTGTGTCCAGTAGGTGTGTGTCCAGTAGGTGTGTGTCCAGTGTGTGTGTCCAGTGTGTGTGTCCAGTAGGTGTGTGTCCAGTAGGTGTGTGTCCAGCAGGTGTGTGTCCAGTTGGTGTGTGTCCAGTAGGTGTGTGTCCAGCAGGTGTGTGTCCAGTAGGTGTGTGTCCAGTAGGTGTGTGTCCAGTGTGTGTGTCCAGTGTGTGTGTCCAGTAGGTGTGTGTCCAGCAGGTGTGTGTCCAGTTGGTGTGTGTCCAGTAGGTGTGTGTCCAGTAGGTGTGTGCCCAGTAGGTGTGTGCCCAGTGTGTGTGTCCAGTAGGTGTGTGTCCAGCAGGTGTGCGTCCAGTAGGTGTGTGTCCAGTAGGTGTGTGTCCAGTTGGTGTGTGTCCAGTTGGTGTGTGTCCAGCAGGTGTGTGTCCAGTTGGTGTGTGTCCAGTTGGTGTGTGTCCAGTAGGTGTGTCCAGTAGGTGTGTGTCCAGTGTGTGTCCTGTTTGAAGGCAGACCCCCCCCCCCATCAGAATGTCATCACCTGTTCTTTGTGTCATCATCAACGTTTCCTGAAATTTTCATCCAAATCTGTCGCACTGATCTGCCTGAGCAGAGGTCTGCACTGAGGGCTTCTATTCTATTCTATTCTATTCTATTCAGTTCTATTCTATTCTATTCTGTTCAGTTCTATAGATGAGTGTCAGTGTTTCCTAACAACAGTGATGTGCACAGCTCAGAGGCACAAACAGCAGCAGCAGCTCCCCGCTGGCTCACCTCCACCTCATGAAGGTGTCGGCTCTAAAACTGTCCATGAACGGCCTCTGTCCAGAAGCCCCTCCCATCGTCTCTTTCGCGGCCGCATAATTGGACTTAACTGCATCAGGAAGACCGTCCCATAGTAGAACAGCAGACTGTCACAGACGGGGGGGCAGCAGAGGTTGGACTAGACAGTTTTATTGTCCTTCATTTTGACTGACAGGGTCGTAAAAATTCTGTCATAACATATTATCCATCATTTCAAATTTTTATTTTTTAATGATAATGAGACATATTTAGTATTTAATGTTCAGAAACATGTCCGTGGTGCAGCAGCTGGAGTTGCTGCTGGTGATAAACTAACCTGATGTCACTGCTCACATAACTGTCCTCCAGTTTGAACTGGTGTGTTCTCTGCACACATTCTAAACTGTCATGTGTTTGTTCACGTCCCATGAACTGAAGGTTAGAGTTCAGGTTCTGTCAGCCACAGATCTGGACACAAACTGACGCGCCATAACACAGTAAAGGTAGAACATGCGTACCTAGAACACACCAAACACCATCAGAACTGCAGTATTCCTTTCTTGTCCTTCATCCTTCACCATCAGTCCTTCTTTTTTCTCTGTTCATCAGTTCCCTCACATTTACTGGGCTGTAACAGAACTGAGGACACTGGGCTGTCTGCACAGTCTGTGCTAACAAAGTAGCATCCAATTTAGGCTAAAGTTAGCGAAACAACGATTACCCTCAAAATGACGGACGGCCTTCAGAATTTTCTGTCATTTAAAAAAAAAAAAAATCTGTCAATGACGGAATATTTTCGGTTAAGGTGACCTCTGTGTGGTAGATCTCTGGTCCTTCCAGATCTGAAGTGTTACTGCACACACCTGCATTCTGAAGGTCTGACAACCCACTGCACAGCAAGACGACGGCATTCTTCACACTGACAGTGTTTGGTACGAACTCAGAGTTTTGTGCCTCCAGGGTGTGAGCAGCACACGGCCTACAGCACCATGAACCTGACCTGTTCTGTGAGTCTGTGATGGAGTTCGTCTGGTGTTTGGGATCATCAGGACTCAGCCTGTGGTTTATCTGTTCCACGTGTGTGTGTTATGATCTGCACACACACACACACACACACACACACACACACACACACACACACACACACACACAGTTGGAGGATGTGTTGACATGTTCTGTCTGTGAGTTTCTGCTTTAACACTGGAGTGTGTGTTGTCCTTAAAGTCTTTTCTTCTATAAACTCTATTCAGTGAAGACAGAAAGTGTTCAGACCACCTTAAATGTTCCCCTCTTTGTTCAGACCTCCTTAAATGTTCCCCTCTTTGTTCAGACCTCCTTAAATGTTCCCCTCTTTGTTCAGACCACCTTAAATGTTCCCCTCTTTGTTCAGACCACCTTAAATGTTCCCCTCTTTGTTCAGACCTCCTTAAATGTTCCCCCTCTTTGTTCAGACCTCCTTAAATGTTCCCCTCTTTGTTCAGACCTCCTTAAATGTTCCCCTCTTTGTTCTATAGCAGTCATTTGATCCGATCCCTTCAGTTCATTTCTGTCTCATTCATCTTCACACTTTCAGACAAACCCAAACCTAATTCCAGACGTTTACACAGATTTACTCAAACAAACATAAACATCTCATGTCCTCGTTTTCACATTCAGCCTTTGGAGCTGGAACACATGAACCAGGCCCCTGTTCCTACAGACTCTTAGCGCAGACGTGCTCCTCGTGGACAAATTCTACGAAAACTCTTAGAATCCTGATGTTTTCTTAGAATTTCCCCTAAAAGTGAAGAGTTGATCCAAGTAAAAATAAAAGCTGCTCCTACAGAATCCTAACCCTTAAGAGGTCAGATCTGTTCAGAGCAGGAAGAGCACTTTTAAGGGGAAGAGGACATTTAAGGGGAAGAGGACATTTAAGGGGAAGAGGACATTTAAGGGGAGGAGGACATTTAAGGGGAGGAGGAGTTCCTTAAGCAGAGGACCAAATGGAAGAGGCAGGAGGATACTCTGCAAACACCGGAGGACAGTGAATTCATTAAACGCTACAGATTGCACTGTAAAAAAACAAAAAAAAACAAAAAAAAAAAAAACCATTAAAAAAACTGTATTATTCCAGCAGCTGGGGTGTTGAAAAAATACTGTTAAATAACAGAAAATAACCATCTCATAAAAAATAGAGTAATTTTCCATAATTAAAATATTTTTTTTGCCTTAACTTTACATGAGATTTTGCACATTTTTTTTTTACTTTTTAATGTTTGATAAAGAATATTTACATGTATTAAAACAATCCAATTCCCTATAAATATATATATAAATAATTTTCAGTGAGACTCAGTTGTCCAATCCACTGATAAAAACTGTATTTGGACAGTTTATCAGTGCTTATACATGTTATACATTCACAAATATACATTTATTCAACATTTTTGTTGTGAAACCTCCTGTAATTACACAAGATATTTGTCAATGAACAAACAAGTCTGGTTCAACTGACAGAACTAATACTTCTGTTACTGTTAATTGTCAGTAATTTTAACTGGTTTTATTTTTTATTTTTTTTACAGTATTAAACTTTAAATGAACTGTTTAATCTCATGAATAGAAAATAAATATTTGTGAAATTACGATACATTTGCAAATGTAATTTAACTGTATTTTTCTGTGGAGAAAAAAAAATTATTTTACAAAAAATGGAAATTTTCTGGTTCTTCACAGTTACAGTTTTTCCTGTTATTTTCCATTTGACATGTAAAATCAGGCTGTTTTTGTCATTTCATTGATATTTTCCTGTATCTTAAAAATACACAAAAAAATCTGTAAAATAAACAGTGAAAATTCTGTTAAATTACAGATTTTTTTTACAGTGTGCCAGTTAATATGAGCAAATAAACAGAACTCTCAGTGTGAATCCTGTGCCAGTGGGCCTGAGTGTTTTCACACATTTTGTCGATAATTTTAAAGTACACTTTACTATTCATTGAACAGATATTTTCTTTTATGTGAAATATTATTTATAATTCCACAGTCTTCATAAGATTGGATTCTATGTTTCAGTTTATGGATTTGAGGGTCCATCCTTTGCCCATTATCACTACAAGTATATATATATTTTTCTAGCTTTTAGGATTCAACCAATCACAGCTTTTGAAATGATGACTCATACCTGTCAGCGGGTTGACCACACCTCCTCACTAACAGGACTTCCTGTCCATTCCTGCTCAGAGTTCTGACTGTTCTGGAATCAGTGCTGAGCTCAGACTCCTGCTGGGAATGTTTAGGTTCAGTTCGGAGCTCTGACCCAGGTTTACACCCCTGGGTCTGTGGATCCTGTCCCGTTGTGTCAGGTTGATGGTGTCTGGTACAAATGAAAGTGGTCTGGGTCAGATTCAGGACCACATGTGACAGTGGTCTGGGTCAGATTCAGGACCGCATGTGACAGTGGTCTGGGTCAGATTCAGGACCGCATGTGACAGTGGTCTGGGTCAGATTCAGGACCGCATGTGACAGTGGTCTGGGTCAGATTCAGGACCGCATATGAAAGTGTTCTGGGTCAGATTCAGGACCGCATATGAAAGTGTTCTGGGTCAGATTTAGGACCGCATATGAAAGTGGTCTGGGTCAGATTCAGGACCGCATGTGACAGTGGTCTGGGTCAGATTCAGGACCGCATGTGACAGTGGTCTGGGTCAGATTCAGGACCGCATGTGACAGTGTTCTGGGTCAGATTCAGGACCGCATGTGACAGTGGTCTGGGTCAGATTCAGGACCACATGTGACAGTGGTCTGGGTCAGATTCAGGACCGCATGTGACAGTGTTCTGGGTCAGATTCAGGACCGCATGTGACAGTGGTCTGGGTCAGATTCAGGACCGCATGTGACAGTGTTCTGGGTCAGATTTAGGACCGCATATGAAAGTGTTCTGGGTCAGATTCAGGACCACATGTGACAGTGTTCTGGGTCAGATTCAGGACCACATGTGACAGTGGTCTGGGTCAGATTCAGGACCACATATGAAAGTGTTCTGGGTCAGATTCAGGACCGCATGTGACAGTGTTCTGGGTCAGATTCAGGACCACATATGAAAGTGTTCTGGGTCAGATTCAGGACCACATGTGACAGTGTTCTGGGTCAGATTCAGGACCACATGTGACAGTGTTCTGGGTCAGATTCAGGACCACATATGAAAGTGTTCTGGGTCAGATTCAGGACCACATGTGACAGTGGTCTGGGTCAGATTCAGGACCACATATGAAAGTGTTCTGGGTCAGATTCAGGACCACATATGAAAGTGTTCTGGGTCAGATTCAGGACCACATGTGACAGTGTTCTGGGTCAGATTCAGGACCACATGTGACAGTGTTCTGGGTCAGATTCAGGACCACATATGAAAGTGTTCTGGGTCAGATTCAGGACCACATGTGACAGTGGTCTGGGTCAGATTCAGGACCACATATGAAAGTGTTCTGGGTCAGATTCAGGACCACATGTGACAGTGTTCTGGGTCAGATTCAGGACCACATATGAAAGTGTTCTGGGTCAGATTCAGGACCACATGTGACAGTGGTCTGGGTCAGATTCAGGACCACATATGAAAGTGTTCTGGGTCAGATTCAGGACCACATATGAAAGTGTTCTGGGTCAGATTCAGGACCACATGTGACAGTGTTCTGGGTCAGATTCAGGACCACATGTGACAGTGGTCTGGGTCAGATTCAGGACCACATATGAAAGTGTTCTGGGTCAGATTCAGGACCACATGTGACAGTGTTCTGGGTCAGATTCAGGACCACATGTGACAGTGTTCTGGGTCAGATTCAGGACCACATATGAAAGTGTTCTGGGTCAGATTCAGGACCGCATGTGACAGTGTTCTGGGTCAGATTCAGGACCACATATGAAAGTGTTCTGGGTCAGATTCAGGACCACATATGAAAGTGTTCTGGGTCAGATTCAGGACCACATGTGACAGTGTTCTGGGTCAGATTCAGGACCACATGTGACAGTGTTCTGGGTCAGATTCAGGACCACATATGAAAGTGTTCTGGGTCAGATTCAGGACCACATGTGACAGTGGTCTGGGTCAGATTCAGGACCACATATGAAAGTGTTCTGGGTCAGATTCAGGACCACATGTGACAGTGTTCTGGGTCAGATTCAGGACCACATGTGACAGTGTTCTGGGTCAGATTCAGGACCACATGTGACAGTGTTCTGGGTCAGATTCAGGACCACATATGAAAGTGTTCTGGGTCAGATTCAGGACCACATGTGACAGTGTTCTGGGTCAGATTCAGGACCACATGTGACAGTGTTCTGGGTCAGATTCAGGACCACATATGAAAGTGTTCTGGGTCAGATTCAGGACCACATGTGACAGTGGTCTGGGTCAGATTCAGGACCACATATGAAAGTGTTCTGGGTCAGATTCAGGACCACATATGAAAGTGTTCTGGGTCAGATTCAGGACCACATGTGACAGTGGTCTGGGTCAGATTCAGGACCACATATGAAAGTGTTCTGGGTCAGATTCAGGACCACATGTGACAGTGTTCTGGGTCAGATTGGTGCTGTTCAGACTGTGTGCACCAGATCAGATCCAGGTCACACATGGACACTTGAATCAGATCCGGTTCTCATTCACCTTCAGCGTGAACGTGGCCTCAGACTGAAGCAGAAGAACCAGCATGTGATGGAAAACCAACAGGAGTCCCAGCGGTCGTCAAAGCGTTGAGCGGGCTTTGAAAACCCGCCCCCTCATGCAGTTCTGTTGTGTCGGTGATGGCGGTCCAAACAGGCCGGTTCCCTGGATGGAACCGGGGTTCTAAAGGTCCTCAACAGACCTGGTTTAAGGGGTCAGGGGTCATCAGGTGCGGACCCTACTGCAGCAGTGAGAGAAAATGAACCAATGATAGGAGGACAAAACCAACAGTGGGAGGAGCCCCGGTTCAGAGGCCATCAAAGGTCCAGAACAAACGCACAGAACAGCAGAAGGATGAGAAGGAATCTGTTTATGAAGAGTCTGGAGAGTCTGGAGACAGAAACACAAGCAAAACACCGAAAAACAAAGAAACACACGAGAGGACGACTGTACAGGAGCCCACTGGGAGAAAGGACAGGAGGGGAGGGGCTGAGGGGAGGGGCGGGGCTGATATGAAGGGGAGGGGCTGATGGAGGGCACGGCTCTGATGGGAGGGGAGGGGCTGATATGAAGGGGAGGGGCTGATGGAGGGCACGGCTCTGATGGGAGGGGAGGGGCTGATAGGAAGGGGAGGGGCTGATGGAGGGCACGGCTCTGATGGGAGGGGCTGATATGAAGGGGAGGGGCTAATGGGAGGGGAGGGGCTGCAGGAGGGGCTGATGGGGGGGCTCTGACGGGAGGGCAGAAGCTGATGGGGGGGGGGGGGGGGGGGGGGGGGGGGCTGACAGGAGGGGCTGATGGGAAGGGGGTGGGGGCTGACGTTAGTGCTGGGGGCCAACAAGAGGGGCGGGGCTCTGATGGGAGGGCCGTCTTGCATTAAACTTGGGTCCTGAAGCCACTGCTGTGGTCACATGACTGGACTTGGCTGCCATTTTTACATGAGACTTCCACATAAAAAAAACATTTGAACCATCAACAAAAACACATAAAACAGTCAGAGCTGGACTGAATTTCCTTTATCGAACAGATCTGATATGATCTGGTTTTATCTGACACCACATGTCAGTGCTGCTCAATAATAATAATAATAATAATAATAATAATAATAATGATAGTGAGGTGTGGTGTGATTGGCTGAAGCCTGTTTTCTAACTGTGGTTAAAGGGTTCCAGTTCAGACCAGTCGTGTCCATGCGTACAGTACTAACAGCAGGAACAGTCTGTAGTGATGCAGAGTCTGTGAACCCAGAACCAGCGTTAACTTAATGATGGAGTTCATTCCAAAATCTGAGGATGTGTCAGTATTACAGATTCAAAACACATTCAGCCCAGTTTAATCTGCAGTGGGCCGAACCACTACAATAATAGCATGATAGCCAATAAATAATGACAACTGCAAATTGATTTAGCACAAAAAAATAACATTCACTTAGGCCAAAATTTACATTTATAAACTATCCAAACAAAAAGGACATGAATAACCTGAAAAAAATGAAATTTGTTAAGAAATATAAGTACAATTTTATCAACATTCTGCTTCGACTTATCATTTATATATGCATTACAGATCAGATCTACAAAGGCACAAAACATTTAATAAAAAGGCAGAATATTGTTAAAATTGTACTTAATTTTCTTTAGACATTTCAGGTTGTTAATTTTTGTTCAGGTTATTCACATTTCATTGTTAAAGGAGAGTTTATAAATGTAAATATTTTCATAATTTAATGTTTTTTGCACTAAATCAAAGAGGAGAAATTGGTGTTGTCATTATTTATTGGTTAATATATTATTTTTGAGTTTGATGGCCTAACCTGCACTTTGCAAATTCATCCTACAGGGCCGGATTGGACCCTTGGGCAGGATTTGGCCCCCGGGCTGCATGTTTGACACCTGTGCCCTAAAGGACTGAAAATAAAAAAAAAGATTAGTTTTTTTTTTTTTATCATAATGTGTATTGTAATTTTCTTTTTTTCAATACCAGTTAATGTTTTTGTACAAATACCATTTGCTGGTTCTGAAGCCTGTCCCAGTCCTGGTGCTGGTTGAGGAAACGCTTGAACAAAAACCAACCGGTGAAAACGGACTTAATGAAAGCTTTGAAGCCACTTCAGTTTCTCCTGTCACTGTCAGACGCTCAGACTCCGTCCGGTTCAGACCATCTCATCCCTACGCCGGTTCTGAAGACATGAAAGGGTCTGAACCACTGGGATGGGAGTCTTTCATTCAGTCTTCACCAGAACCTGAGCAGTACTCGGTGTAACAGCTCCACCTGCTGGACATCAGCTGTCACTAAACACCCCAGCGACAGACTGAGCTGAATACGCAAAAAATACAATAAAATAAAAACCATCGCATTTTTCAGTTCAGCGTAGTGACACTCAGCCCGTAGTTTGACTCAGATGTTTATGTGTGCGTTTAGACGGAGACACTTAAATGTTGTGTATTTGAAACTTCAAAGGTTAATGTTCGACTATTATGGTATGGATAAAACATTTCATTCTCCTCATATTCATATCTGTTTAACTCATCCACTGTGTCCGACAGTCTGTGTTTCCGTCGAATCCAGGTGTTTGTGTTCTAACAGGCTCTGGGATCCAAAACAATAAGGACTACTGTCAGAATAGAGTTGGATATTATGGGATAGATATCCTACTGATTATTAATATGGATGTTTGTGTCTGCTGCTCCTGAACAGGACATCTGACAGCTGGAGACATGATGTGTCCACAGATTTATGTCCACAGAGTTCAGAAACATCAGTATTTCACTGTAGTTTAATGGTAGATTTTTCTTCCTCAGTCAGATGTAAAGAAAGTAGATGGTTAGCAAAAGAAAATCTGAAAAATGAAGAAAATAATCGACAAAATGAAAAAAAAAGGACAAAATAATCAACAAAACGAGTAAAAAAAGACTAAAAATAATCAACATAATGAACAAAAATGGACAAAATAATCAACAAATCAATGAAAATATAGTTGTTAATCCACTATATGAACATCAGTCTGTGGACTCTGCGTCTTATTTTGTTGTTATCGTGTATTATTTTTGTCTTTTTTTTACTGATTTTGTTCATTTTATTGATAACTTTGGTTGTTTTTCTTCATTTTCTTACTTATTTTATTAATTTTTGGTCATTTTTTTGCTTTTTTTTCCCTTCATGTTACTTTTTTTTTTTAATCTTTCATTTTATTTAGTATTTAATATCTATAATCAAAAAAACAAGTGTGGGGTTTTTTTTTTCTGTCTTTAATTTCATTCAGTTGGTGTCTTATTTTGTTCTTGTCCCTTATTATTTTTGACTTTTTTATTTGATTTTGTCAATTTTATTGATTACTTTGGCTGTTTTTCTTCATTTTCTTGCTTATTTTATTAATTTCGGTCATTTTTTTTGCTTTTCTTTCTTCGTGTTACTTATTATTTTGTACATCTTTTTCCATTTTATTTTGTATTTAATATAATCAAAAAATCAAGTGTGGGTTTTGTTTTTTTTTCCTTCAATTTCATTCAGTTTGCATCTTATTTTGTTTTTGTCGCTTATTATTTTTGTTTTTCAAAAAAAAAAAAAATCATTTCTTTGGCTGTTTTTGTTCATTTTCTTGCTTATTTTATTAATTTCGGTAATTTTTTTGCTTTTTTTTTTTCTTGTCATGTTACTTATTATTTTGTACATCTTTTTCATTTTATTTACCATTTTATATAATCAAAAAACAAGTGTGGGTTTTGTTTTTTTTTTCTTCAATTTCATTCAATTTGGATCTTTGTTGTCGCGTATTATTTTTGTCTTTTAATTTATTTTGTTAATTTTTTGGATTTCTTTGGATGTTTTTCTTCATTTTCTTGCTTATTCTATTAATTTTGGTCATTTTTTGCTTTTTTTTTTTTCGTCATGGTACTTATTATTTTGTACATCTTTTTCATTTTATTTAGCATTTAATATATATAATCAAAAAACCAAGTGTGGGTGTTGTTTTTTTTCTTGAATTTCATTCAGTTTGCATTTTATTTTGTTCTTGTTGCTTATTATTATGTTTATTATTTTATTTATTATCTAACACTGTTTTATTAAATAATGGTTATTTGAAGCATCCTAAAAGCACTTTTTACTTTCTAAGAGAGGCAGCTGTTCGTTCCTTTGTTGGATTGAACTCAAATCCTGTTCTGATGTTAGTTGTGAACTAATAGAATGTGAACATTTGAAGAGGATCTGAAACTGGAATGTCTGTAAAACAGAATTTCAGTTTGAACACAGGAACATTTAGTGATAGAACATTAGATCCTGTTCTGCTTATTTCAAAATTTTTTTTGCTCAATTGAAGATTTTTTTGCTAATTGAAGATATTTTTTGCTTAATTGAAAATTTCTTTTGCTTGATTCAACATGTTTTGCTTAATTCAACATTTTTTTGTAATGTAATGTCTGTAAAACAGAACTTCAGTTTGAACACAGGAACATTTTGTGATATAACATTAGATCCTGCTGGGATAAAATAAAAATGTGTTTAGTATTTGTGCAGATTTCTGCTGTAATTCAATTCTTCCAGGAAATAATCATTTTAAAAAAAGAAACAAACAAAAAAACTGCCTTTTTAACAGTGTCATGATATATCGTATGGTGATCCTAGTATTGTGATTTGTATTATCACCAGATTCTTGCCGATACACAGCCCTAATTCTGACATTAGTCCTTATTGTTTTGGATCCCTGATCCCTGCTGGAACACAAACACCTGGATTGAACGTGTCCACAGACTTTTGGACACCTGGTGGATGAGGACATAGTCATGTGACTCAGATGGGACCTATCATGTTAAATGTCTGCAGTGGCACCGACCCTCTGGTCTTTGTGTCCTTTACACAGAACGGTTCAACAGCACACACACACAAGTGGACACTTTGAAAATACGACAACGGAGGGGGGGTGTCCCCGCTCAGAGGCGGTCCAGCTGCGTGGAGTCGGCCTCCAGCCCCCCCAGGACTCAGTTCACACAGGTAGAACAGGGTCTCCTCGCTGGCCTGGGCCTCCGTCAGAGGCTCCAGTCTGATCAGGGAGCTGCGCACCGGCTGCTTCGACTCCACCACGCCCGAATCCAGCAGCTCCGACGGCAGCTTGGCCTCTGCCGCAGAGGACGGGGCGGAGCCAAGGGTGGAGGGGTGGGCGGAGCCGCTGGAGCTGCTGCTGGAGCTCCCCAGGTCCAGCTCTGGGGCATGAGGACAACCGTCAAGAAAGGCCAGAAGAGGGCACGATGTGTACTGGATCAGCTGTTTATCTGAAAACACACACACACACACCTTGGTTTTAGTATATGTTGTATTTGTATCTCCATCTTTGCACAGAACTTTGGGCACTTTGCATCGTTTTAAAGGAGCTTTAGAAATGAATGTGAGCTCGACCTCTTCTAAACAGGATAAACTAATGGGTTTAGGTGAACTATGAAGTGGAACAGAACTCTGAGGCTGATGATGTTTAACGAGAACAGGAGAACATCCAAGAATGAACCAGAACAAAGAAGAACAAACAAGAACGAATGAGAATGAACCAGAACAAAGAGGAACCAGCGACTGTGGCTCAGTTGGTAGAGCGGGTTGTTCAATGACCGAAGGGTCGGCGGTTCAAATCCTGGCTCTGACCACATGTCGAAGTGTCCTTGGGTCCTTGTCCTTCAGTCCAAGAACGAACCAGAACGAACAACAACAACATCTGGAACCATCTGATCTGATCTGGATTTGTGTGAACTTTGGAATGGAACAGAACTGAGGTCCAGACTGATGATGTTTAATGAGAACAGACAGGAACGAAGAAGAACGAATGAGAACAGACAAGAAAGAACAAGAACACTGTCATGCCTTGGCCATCTTACACCTGAAGGTGGCCATCTTAGACCTCAGATGTCTCCTGGCTGTTGGAATACTGTTCATTTCTAAATCGGTCTTGGTGACAGTAGGAGGTGTGGAACCCTGTGGGCGGTCTCACCTGTGTGGGCGGTCCCACCTGTGTGGGCGGTCTCACCTGTGTGGGCGGTCCCACCTGTGTGGGCGGTCCCACCTGTGTGGGCGGTCTCACCTGTGTGGGCGGTCCCACCTGTGTGGGCGGTCCCACCTGTGTGGGCGGTCTCACCTGTGTGGGTGTCCTCTGTCCGGCTTCTGTTCAGCTGTGATGTGTTTTCTTTGGAGGCCACGCTCTCCTACACACACAGAGGACCATGAATACAACCAGGACTTCAACACCAATAATGACCAAAAACAGTCGTTTAAGGGTGGTTCATGTCTACAACGTATTAGTGACCTTTAACCCTGAGGTCAAACAGCTCACATGGAGGATTAATATTCTACACCAACAAATGAATGCGACATCTACAGACGAACCTCAAACATGTCTGTGTTATATGCTGCTTTCAGGTGCTGTAGGAAAGATGATCCTTTCCACTGGTGAATTTGAAATTACTGGTGCATTTTCCATAATTCCCATAGCCCATGAAGGCATCGTTAGTACCATGTTTTCTCCTTCTCCTTGGCCAAAATCAAACTGAAGCATGACATTTTGAAAAAACTCTTATTCCACCTCTTTGTTTTCTTCAGTTTCTTGTTTATTTTAATGCCTGGTCCAACTAAAGGTCCATTTGTTTAGACAAATACAATGATACCAACAAAAACAGCTCACAGTAGTTTAACTGCACAGCTGACATCTGTCCATTTAACATGTTTTCTGGATAATAACCAAAATCAGTTCAGTTCATTGTACTGATAAAAACAGTGCTTTTATTCATTCCATGTTTTCTTTTCTGTCTGTTTTAGTCACATGACACACACAGGAGTTAGGACTGGATTATAGAACTATTGTTTTTGATGACTTTGGATGGTCTAATATTTTTTGCCACAACTGTATGTATATAGTCTGTATCGTTCTTATTACTATTATTATTTCTATTGTTTTTTTCCACTGTCTTTATGCTGTGAACTCTTTCTTGCGCTCTATTCTGTTGCTGCCTTGACCGTTGAATCTCCCCATTGTGGGATCAATGAAGTCTCATCTAATGTAATGCAATGTAATCCAGTCTAATGTAATGTAATGTAATGTAATCCAGTCTAATGTAATGTAATGTAATCCAGTCTAATGTAATGTAATGTAATCTTGTCTAATGTAATGTAATGTAGTCTAATGTAATGTAGTCTAGTCTAATGTAGTGTAATGTAATCTAGTCTAATGTAATGTAATGTAATCTAGTCTAATGTAATGTAATGTAATCTAGTTTAATGTATGTGAACATTAATGCTGTGTACGACAGGTGCTGTGTGGGACCAACTCCCAGAAAGCCTCAGATCAGCTGAAACACTCAGTTTCAATAAAAAAGATTTAACAAAAATAATAATAATAATAAATAAATAAATAAATAATATATAAATAAATAAATAAATAATAAATAATATATATATATATATATATATATATATATAAAAAAAATTTTTTTCCTTCTTTTTTTTTTTAATATATTAGGGCTGGGCAAGTTAATGCATTATTACCGCGTTAACGCATTCATTAAATAACATCGATATTTTTTAAAATCTCCCGTTAATGCCGTTCTGCCATTCAAGCAAGTCTTAGTTCATTTATACATACTCATACATTTATACGACTCTTATTTTGAAACTCATGCTTTTATTTTGGCGCTCCACACGCACCAGGCACCAGTGCTGGTGTAGCTGAGAGGAGAAAAGTGAGCGAACTTTACAAGTAATGCTGAATCAAACTTTGTTTAACTCCTGCAGTTCAACACCTGTATGTGTCAATCATTCTGTTTGTTAAATAATTTCACATGCAAACGTGCCGTTAGAAACATGTTTATGACGTTAGTTTGGATGTGTTTATTACAATGTGTTATTAACATGTTTAAGCTAATTTGTTTATGCTAGCAGTCGCAGATGGGTTGCTAATTCTTTCTGCAGGCTCATGTTAAGTTTATGTAAATTTATTGGTTGTGTTTAATATTCCAGCCTTTGAACTACCCTGTACTTATTTACCATGTGACTGTTGTATTAGCAGTCAATTTAAGTTTAGAATAATTACATCTATGCTTTCTCTGTGAATATTCATATCATTGATAGACATAACTAATTGATTTATTTTGTCTTTATTTCATAGTTTTACTCTCAATGCATCGCATGATGTCAAGTATGTACATTAAAGCTGCAGACTTCAGAGCACAGATCTGGCATCGTCAGTTCAGTTTAGCTCGCTGTCTAGCTCAGACTAAGTACAGATGTCTTAGCGAGGACAGTACAATTCTAACTCCTATTCTTCTGCTGGTGTTCGTGTAGCGATTAGCTGCAGATAGACAACAGGTTTCCCAAGAAAAGCCGAACGCCCAAAACTTCTGTCCAAATCTGTTCCTGTAGACTCACTGTAAAACTGACACATACAAACAAAATCTGTCTGAGTTCTGTTCACTGCCTTAGTACATTTACATGGCATTATACATTTAAATGAATGGGAAAAAGAATGCTAGCTCGATGCTAACTTGAATGGGAAAATCCATAGACACGCTAACGATTAGCATTTACAGATTAATTTAAGATTTACGTCTTTTATCCAGCAACAAAGGTTCACATCAGATATATTTAATACTATTCATTCTTGAGTGAAAGGAACATGTCTGTTAGTTCCTTCTTATGTCCAAACTGACTATGGGAACACCGAAAGGACAAAACATACGTTAGTGCAACTTATTCCGACCACTAGAGGGCCCCCTTTGCTTGGTTTTAACAACTGAACATCACATATTATTGGGCTTATTAGTATTAGTACTGATTACTGGGCTTAAGACTCCTGTCAGTCACTCACAAGCAGAAATAAACTGGTGTGGACATAAACATGGAGAAAAGTAGCGGTCTGTTCCATGGACATTTTCATTTTAAATGTCTTCAGATGGTGGGGGTGAGAAGGACACAGGTGTTTGGAAGCACTGACATGTGCAATTATTTTTATCACTGGAGTACTTCAGTCTGAAATATCACTTAAAGGCAATACACGCTGTTGATGCCGGCAACCCCCCCCCCCCCCCCCCCCAATATAACTCTGTGATTAATCGTGATTAATCGCAGAAATCCATGCGATTAATTGCGATTACAATTTTTAATCGCTGCCCAGCACTAATATATATAAAATCCAGGTTAAAGACCCACCTGTTCTCAGCTGCATTTGAATAGTTTTTATTCATCAGTTCAGATCTGCACTGTTTCTATTTCAAGTTTTTATCCGTTTCATCTATTTGTTTCTTTTTTTTCCTCATGTCTATACTTTTTATTGCTTCCCTGCTGTAATGCTTTTAATGTTTTATGTAAAGCACTTTGAATTGTCTTGTACATGAAATGTGTTCTATAAATAAACGTGCCTTGCCTCTCCTCCATACTGGTGGTATATGTTATAGCAGTGTCTGTGTCTGAAGGAGCTGAATGTGTTCAGGGTGTGAGGGAGGGGGTGAAACCACTTTACCTCTACAGCATCCAAATCCATGCCAAACTGTTTTCCATAAAGCATGGCCTGGAAGTCCTCCAGACTGCAGTCGATACTGTCCAAATAGTCCATGAGCTCCACCCTGAGAGACACACACACACACACACACACACACACACACACACACAAACAGTCATATTCCATAAAAACACTCATGTTGTGAACAGCCTGGTTAATGCATTTCTTTTCCATCCAAACGTTTTAACTTCCTGTTGCGTATAAATTGTTCATATAAAACCACACCACGGCAGATCTGAGGTAAAAGGTCGGCAGAACATGATAGAGTACAGTTTTCTACCACACAGACTAATGTGTAAAGTCACTGAACCCGTTTACCTCCACACCAATACTCTGATCAGTATCTGATTTATGGAGTTATTACAGTATTATTGATCATGTAAATAGTCTAATCTGATCTGTTTGATCAGACAACAGCAGTAATCTGATGAGAATAAATCCTGGATTTGTCCCCAGTCCTCCCATGTCTTCCTGCATATGCATATGAACCTGTTTACATGCGCATGTAAACAGGTTCATCTGATTTATTTAAAAAAACATTCAGATGCTTAAAATTCAGGTACACAGACAACAAATGAGACATGGACAAACTGGTCTTCATCATAAATATATGAGGGTGTAGTGTATGGAAGTAAATCTGTCTCATCAGATTTTGAATTGTAAAAGCTATTGAATTTCTAGCACTGAATTTTTTTTTTGCACTGACATTAAGTATCTGAATTTTTTGTCTCTCAATTTAACTATGTTCATAAATTTAGAATAAAAAAAAAATCAGATACAAAAAATTCTGAAGCACAAAATTCAGACTCAAAAAATTTAGATCACACATCCGTCACACCTAGGATAAGCAATCGAGTCTATCTCAAGTCGAACCGACAGCCAGCCAATCAAGTTACGTTCGGTTGGTCATGTGACACCAATGCAGGAAGACGGACAGCTTGGATGTGTGATGTGAATTTTTTGCATCTGATTTTTTTAAAATTCTAAATTTATGAACATAGTTAAATTGAGAGACAAAAAAAATCAGATTCTTAATTTCAGTGCAAAAAAAAATCCAGTGCTAGAAATTTAATGGCTTTTTATGGAAGTAAATCTCTCATCAGATTTAGAAATATAAAAGACATTGAATTTGTAGCACTGAATTTATTTTTTGCACTGAAATTAAGTATCTGAACTTTTTTTTTTGCATTGAAATGAAGTATCTGAATTTGTTTTTGCATTGAAATGAAGTATCTGAATTGTTTGTCCTTGAATTCAACTATGGTCATAAATTTAGAATTAAAAAAATTCAGATGTAATAAATTCAGATGCAAACATTCAGGTGCAAAAATTCAGATGCAAAAAATTCAGATATTTAATTTCAGTGTAAAAAATTGCTAGAAATTCAATGGCTTTTATAATTCAAAATCTGATGAGACCGATTTCCTTCCATACACTACGCCCTCATATGTTTCTGATGCAGACCAGTTTGTCCTCGTCTCATTGGTCGTCTGTGTCTGACCTGGGTGACGTGGCTGTCTACTGTGGACTTACTTTCCGAGCAGGTTGATGTTCTGCGATATGGCTCCGTTCTCGTTCAGTATGGAGTCCATCATCTTGACGGGGTCCTCCAGACTCAGGCCCGGGGCTTTGTTGAGCTGCAGGGCGCTGCTGGTGGCTCCGGCACCCTCCAAAGCCCCGCCCTTATCGTCCGTCAAAGCGGCATCGGCGTCACTCCGTTTGTCGTCTGTGCAGGTGGTGCTCACCTCCGTCTCAGCCGCCAGGACCGCACAGCCATCCAGCTCCACCTCCACTATCTCCACCTCACTGAGGATCACATGTCAACAGAGAACACACCAATGAGACGACGCACAGCAGGGTTCACACGTTTTTCAAAGTTAAATTCAAGCACTTCTAAGGGTCATTTTCTAATTTTTCCACCTTATCACTGAGGTGAAATCCACATCTACATGAATACATAAACTCAGGATTATTTTAGTCACTTTTTATCACAGTTATGTACATTGTACAGGGTGAGGAAGCAAAATTTACAATTAACATTTAGTTGTTTTTTCTCAGCAGGCACTACGTCAATTGTTTTGAACCCAAACATATACTGATGTCATAATCATACCTAACACTATTATCCATACCTTTTCAGAAACTTTTGCCCATATGAGTAATCAGGAAAGCAAACGTCAAAGAGTGTGTGATTTGCTGAATGCACTCGTCACACCAAAGGAGATTTCCAAAATAGTTGGAGTGTCCATAAAGACTGTTTATAATGGAAAGAAGAGAATGACTATGAGCAAAACTATTACCAGAAAGTCTGGAAGATACTATTAAAGAAGAATGGGAGAAGTTGTCACCCCAATATTTGAGGAACACTTGTGCAAGTTTCAGCAAGTGTGTGAAGGCAGTTATTGAGAAAGAAGGAGGACACATAGAATAAAAACATTTTCGATTATGGACATTTTCTTGTGGCAAATAAATTGTCATGACTTTCAATAAACTAATTGGTCATACACTGTCTTCCAACCCCTGCCTCAAAATATTGTACATTTTGCTTCCCCACCCTGTATTATTAGGATATAAACATCTAAAATTATATTTCATAACAGCAAAAAGTTTACAAATTAAAGGAAAACACAAAGTTTTATCCAGAAAAAGGGAAGACACTTGGGGCTGGATCTATCAAAGGTTTGCGTGTATTAAAACGTGTGCAAACTCATTGCACACGCAGAAAAATGTCCAACCTGATTTAGTAACAGTGCGCAAAAAGGGTTGCGTCTTTCAAAGGTGTAAAATAGTGCGTCTGCATTAGTTAGTACATTTGACACAATGAATATGAAATATGGGGCGTTTACACACAGTTGTGTGTGGTGGGAGGAGAAACGTAAATATATTAATTTAGCACACGCAAAGCGATTTATCAAACCCAAAAGCAATTTTACTGATAGAAACTGAGTCTATATTTAACACGTCTCAAAAGGAGGTGCAAACAGGTTGTTTGTGTAATTACACACACATGGAAGTGGTTAGGAGAAAAAAGAAGTGATGAAACCTGATGCAGAAAACGCATTTTTCACCCTCACGTGAATATTTTTGGAGTGACAGAAGAAAAAATAATTGACATGTATGTAACCCCCCCCCATCCTACCAGATATTAATTAAAAAAAAAAACAAAAAAAAACATATATACATATATAACATAAATACATATAATAGTCTATATTGTCCTATTTAGTAATATAGTAATAATATATTCATATATACAAGTTACATATATTAGGTAACTTGATCGCTATTTCATAACTGTAACCTAAATTATCATTACTATTAGATTGTGACTCCCCCTTGAACTGCCACCTTATCGTGGTGGGGGAGTTTGAGTGCCCAAATGATCCCAGGAGCTCTGTTGTTGGGGGCTCTATGACCCTGGTAGGGTCTCCCAAGGCAAACAGGTCCTGGGTGACGGGCCAGACTAAGAGCAGTTCAGAAGCCCCTATGGAAAGAACTACAACAAGGACCGTGATGTCGCCCGGTACGGCGCAGCCGTGGCCCCACCCTG
Organism: Sphaeramia orbicularis; assembly: GCF_902148855.1. Lineage (NCBI taxonomy): Eukaryota > Metazoa > Chordata > Actinopteri > Kurtiformes > Apogonidae > Sphaeramia > Sphaeramia orbicularis. The sequence continues at coordinate 1,090,730 of NC_043979.1, forward strand.
GAGCCAGGCCTGGGGTTGGGGCTCGAAAGCGAGCGCCTGGTGGCCAGGCCTATCCCCACGGGGCCCGGCCGGGCACAGCCCGAAGGAGCGACGTGGGCCCGTCCTTCGGTGGACCCACCACCTGCCGAGGGAACCATAGGGGCCGGGTGCATTGTGGATTGGGTGGCAGTCGATGTCAGGGGGCTCGACGACCTGATCCCTGGACACAGAGTCTAGCTCTTGGGACATGGAATGTCACTTCGCTGGGGGGGAAGGAGCCAGAGCTTGTGAGGGAGGTTGAGAGATACCGTCTAGATATAGTCGGGCTCACCTCCACACACAGCTTGGGCTCTGGACCCCAACCCCTCGAAAGGGGCTGGACTCTCCACTTTTCTGGCGTTGCCCGCGGCGAGAGGTGGCAGGCTGGTGTGGGCTTGCTCATAGCCCCTCAGCTCAGCCACCATGTGTTGGAGTTCACCCCGGTGAACGAGAGGGTCGCGTCCCTACGCCTTCGGGTCGGGGACAGGTGCCTCACTGTTGTCTCGGCCTACGGGCCGAACAGCAGTGCAGAGTACCCGGCCTTCTTGGAGTCCCTGGGAGGGGTGTTGGATGGTGCTCCGACTGGGGACTCCATTGTTCTCCTGGGTGACTTCAACGCTCATGTGGGCAACAACAGTGAGACCTGGAGGGGCGTGATGGGGAGGAACGGCCTCCCTGATCTGAACCCGAGTGGTGTTTTGTTATTGGACTTCTGTGCGAGTCACAGTTTGTCCATAACGAACACCATGTTCGAACACAAGGATGTCCATAAGTGCACTTGGCACCAGGACACCCTAGGCCGGAGGTTGATGATTGACTTTGTTGTCGTGTCATCAGACCTCCGGCCGCGTGTTTTGGACACTCGGGTGAAGAGAGGGGCAGAGCTGTCAACCGATCATCACCTGGTGGTGAGTTGGATCCGCTGGCAAAGGAGGAAACCGGACAGACTCGGCAGGCCCAAACGTGTTGTGAGGGTCTGTTGGGAACGTCTGGCAGAACCCAATGTCAGCGCGGTCTTTAACTCTCACCTCTGGGAGAGCTTCTCCCAGATCCCGGGGGAGGCTGGGGACATTGAGTCCAAGTGGACCATGTTCTCTGCCTCCATTGTCGAAGCGGCTGCTCAGAGCTGTGGTCGCAGGGTCTCCGGTGCCTGTCGTGGCGGCAATCCCCGAACCCGGTGGTGGACCCCGGAGGTAAGGGATGCTGTCAAGCTGAAGAAGGAGTCTTATCGAGCCTTGTTGGCTCATGGGACTCCTGAGGCAGCTGATGGGTACCGGAGGGCCAAGCGTGCTGCAGCCCGAGCGGTTGTGGAGGCAAAAACTCGGGTCCGGGTGGAGTTTGCGGAGGCCATGGAGAAGGACTATCGGTCGGCCTCGAGGAAATTCTGGCAAACCATCCAGTGCCTCAGGAGGGGAAAGCAGTTCCCCACCAACACTGTTTACAGTGGAAGTGGGGAGCTGCTGACCTTGAGTGGGGATGTTGTCGGACGGTGGAAGGAATACTTCGAGGACCTCCTCAATCCCGCTGCCACATCTTCCATGGAGGAAGCAGAGGCTGAGGTCTCAGAGGTGGACTGGTCCATCACCCAAGCTGAAGTCACCAAGGTGGTTGGCAAGCTCCTCGGTGGCAGGGCACTGGGGGTGGATGAGATTCGCCCTGAGTACCTTAAGTCTCTGGATGTGCAGGGACTGTCTTGGCTGACACGTCTTTGTAACATGGCGTGGCAGTCGGGGACAGTACCTCTGGATTGGCAGACCGGGGTGGTGGTCCCCCTTTTTAAGAAGGGGGACCGGAGGATGTGCTCCAACTACAGGGGGATCACACTCCTCAGCCTCCCGGGAAAAGTCTATTCCAGGGTACTGGAGAGGAGGATCCAACCGATAGTCGAACCTCGGATCCAGGAGGAACAATGCGGTTTTCGTCCTGGTCGCGGAACACTGGACCAGCTCTATACCCTCCATCGGGTGCTCGAGGGTTCAGGGGAGTTCGCCCAACCAGTCCACATGTGTTTTGTGGATTTGGAGAAGGCGTTCGACCGTGTCCCTTGTGATATCCTGTGGGGGGTGCTTCGGGAGTATGGGGTCCGGGGCCCTCTGTTAAGGGCAGTCCGGTCCTTGTTTGACCAAAGCAGGAGCCTGGGTCGCATCGCCGGCAGTAAATCAGACCTGTTCCAGGTGCATGTGGGACTCCGGCAGGGCTGCCCTTTGGCACCGGTTCTGTTCATAATTTTTAAGGACAGAATTTCTAGGTGCAGCCAGGGGCCGGAGGGGGTCCGGTTTGGGGACCACAGGATTTCATCTCTGCTTTTTGCAGATGACGTTGTCCTGTTGGCCTCATCGAACCTGGACCTTCAGCATGCCCTGGGGCGGTTTGCAGCCGAGTGTGAAGCGAGCGGGATGAGGATCAGCACCTCCAAATCCGAGGCCATGGTTCTGGACCGGAAAAAGGTGGTCTGCCCTCTCCGGGTCGGTGGGGAGTCTTTGCCCCAAGTGGAGGAGTTTAAGTATCTGGGGGTCTTGTTCACGAGTGAGGGAAGGATGGAGCGTGAGATTGACAGATGGATCGGTGCAGCGTCTGCAGTGATGCAGTCGCTGTACCGGTCGGTTGTGGTGAAGAAGGAGCTGAGCCGAGAGGAGAAGCTCTGGATTTACCGGTCAATCTACGTTCCTACCCTCACCTATGGTCATGAGCTTTGGGTCATGACCGAAAGGACAAGATCCCGGATACAAGCGGTCGAAATGAGCTTCCTCCGTCGGGTGGCTGGGCGCACCCTTAGGGATAGGGGGAGGAGCTCAGTCACCAAGGAGGAGCTTGGAGTAGAGCCGCTGCTCCTCCGCGTCGAGAGGGGCCAGCTGAGGTGGCTCGGACATCTGTTTCGGATGCCTCCTGGACGCCTCCCTGGGGAGGTGTTCCGGGCATGTCCCACCGGAAGGAGACCTTGGGGAAGACCCAGGACACGTTGGAGAGACTATGTCTCTCGGCTAGCCTGGGAACGCCTCGGGGTTCCCCCGGAAGAGCTGGAGGAGGAGTCTGGGGAGAGGGGAGTCTGGGCGTCCCTGATTAGACTGTTGCCCCCGCGACCCGGCCCTGGATAAGCGGTGGATAATGAATGAATGAATGAATGAATGAGATTGTGACCATTATCTGTTGCAGATTGTTGTTTATGTTCTGTATGACGAAATAATAAATAATTAATAAAAACTAAGTGTCAAAAAAAACAAACAAAAAAAAAAAACTGAACCAATTATTGCCAACTTTACAGCCCCCAGTGAGGAAAAACTCTGAATGGTGCAAATCAAGGCATTGGAGTAAATAAATACATTTTCCTAAATTGTAGAAGTCATGAATTTCTGCCAGTATGGCTGTGAAATAGGCATTAAATTTAAATTCTGTTGTAAGTAGTCTTAAAAAGGTCTGAAGAAGTCTTAAATTTAACTTGTAGGAACCCTGGTTTAATTGTCCTAAAATAACAAACCAATTTTCACTTCTATTCATGTACTTAAAGATTGTCGAAAATGTTTTGACATTTTTCCTGTAAAAGTGAGTTGAACCCTGATATAATATTTTACTCAACCTGTGAATAAATGTAAGCGCTGTTATCCAAATCTACATGTTACTGTGCATCTGTCTGTGTCTATAAACCAAGGGGTGGGCTGGAAATCCTTGAAAATGCTCGAAGTTCAATGTTGTGTTTTTAAGGTCTGAAAAGTGCTAGAATTTTAGTTTAAGTGCTTGAAAGGGCTTAAAATTATAGTCAAAGCTACTTATACAGAGGTGATACATTTAGAAAAATAAAACTTTCTGTCATAAAGTTAATTCCAGGTGTTGTCAGGCCGACTCCAAGAACGTTTTTATCTTAATCTTTGTCTCAGTGTGTCTGAAGAACACAAAAGGCCAGATCTTCTAAGATCCCAATCTGCGTGTAGTAATTTGCTTGCGCGATCTAGAATTTTGCATCTGAGGTGTGACCACGGTTTGGGGGTGATTTACTCAGATTACTTGCGCAAATTACAACAGGTACAAAGTCTTGGAGACCGCCCTATTTGAATGAGGGTTTTGCGTGTGCTACTGGAGAAAATATGTTGTAAAAACTGCTGTGGGATACACCAGCACTAATGGGAACAGTGACTGAATGAACCAGATGAAGGAAATGTAACCAAAAGCAGCTCTAATTAACTAACACTGTAATAATGTTAGTGTGTGTCATCAGTATCCTACAGTATTAGCTCTGTTGTTGAAGTGTCTGCCTTTCTACTGTCTACACACAGTCATATGTACAGTTTGACCACTAGAACATATGGAACAGCATCAGGACAAGAACAGTAGGACATAGAACAGAGTGGAGCTGGTCCAAAGGCAGACACTACAACAACAGAGCTAATACTGAAGGGACTGATGACAGACACTGGAACAGAGTGGATCACAGTAGTTAACCCAGTCTACCACCTAGCTAGCATTTGGTGGAGCTAATGCTAATGCTATGGACACAAACAGAGCCTGTTCTATCTGTAATATCAGGTCCATCAGCTCCAGGCTCTATCTGGAACCAGTTGAAACCATGGATGGAACTGTTGTGTGCCACCACTGGACGTGGAAAGCAGGGTTAAAAAACCAACAAAAACCAGAACGTTCAGATCAAACTCAGTATGAGCCGGTTTGCCATCCAGTGTGCAGTCCAGCACTTCTGCCGTCCATCATGGCGCTCGTTTGCAGCATGAACAGAGCGTGACGTAACGTGTAAAGGGTCAATACGTGTCCAACAAAACATCAGTCCTGTGTAACTCTTAAATGGTGCATTCTCACCCTTGCTCTGTCTTTGGATACCCCTCAGTGATGCTGGTCGATGCCTCGCTGACCCCGGTGGACCCCTCTGTGACGCCGATCGACCCCTCAGCTTCGCTCTCTGTTAAGTCACAGATGATGACGTCGTCTGATAACTCGGAGCTCTTGACACCGTTCAGACTGTTGACTGTTGACTGAAGAAGACGCAGCTGTCAGAATGTATTCAACACATTTGAATACTGAGCTGCATTCACAGAGCGTACTGACCTGTTCCACACACACTTTGTCATCATAGATCTGATGAATGTATTTGGGTTTCTTTCCGTTGCCGTTCATCAGAATGGGCCTGTCAAACACATCACAAACACAGTCCAGTTTCAGGTCAGAGTTCTTCAACCAACACATGGTTGTGGTGTTTAAAAGATAAAACAGTCTACAGTCACTTTGTGAATTAAACATCATCACAAAAACAGCCTCTCATTGTCTTAACTGTTCACTGGACCACCCTGTGGTTTCATCACTGTTTCAGTAAGGTTATGCACCGTCACCACATGTATTTCTGTCCAGACTTAAAGGTGGGGGAGACTTTCGTGACCAGTTTTTCATCTAGTCTGTCAAACCTCAGTCAAATCCTCAGTATCATGAATCTGTACGTCTGTCTGTCATTACTCACCTGAATCTCTTGCATTACGGTGAACAGTTTCGAAGTGCCATCCACCAGAAACAAAACCATGTGTTTACATCCAGAGCCAGGAGGAAACTCAGGCATCTTCGGAATTTTTGGTCGCAATGTGCATTGTGGGAAACGGAGGTTCGAGCAGCTGCCTGCAGCACAAGCCTCCGAACTTCGAAACTGTTCACCGTAATGCAAGAGATTCAGGTGAGTAATGACAGACAGACGTACAGACTCATGATACTGAGGATATGACTGAGGTTTGACAGATTTGATGAAAAATTGGTCACGAAAGTCTCCCCCACCTTTAAGACCTTGTATTGATGGAGTTGAACTGCTACTTAATATCTGGAGCAGGGGTATTCAAATCCAGTCCTGGAGGGTCGGTATCCTGCATATTTTAGATCAGGGGTCACCAATCCTGGTCCTCGAGGGCCACTATCCTGCATGTTTTAGACGTTTCCTTCTTCCAACACACCTGACAGTCGTTATCAGTCTTCTGCAGAGCTTGATGATAGGCTTATCATTTGAATCAGGTGTGTTGGAAGAGGGATACATCTAAAACATACAGGAGAGTAGCCCTCGAGGACCAGGGCTGGTGACCCCTGTTTTAGATATTTCCCTCTTCCATCACACCTGGAAGCCATTACATCGTTATCAGGCTTTTGCAGAGCTTGATGATGAGCTGATCATTAATTGAACCATGTGTGGCTGGAAGAGGGAAATATCTAAAACATGCAGAATAGTGGCACCCGAGGACTGGATCTGAATACCCCTGATCTACAGGGTATGGACGTGACCTCTTATGCTTTTTATTGTCTGTCCTTGGGTGACATGAAAGGCACCACCAAATAAAATGTATTATCATTATTATTATTATTATTATTAGTAGTAGTAGTACCACCTCACAGGAAGCGGAGGTCACTGTGGCTCCGCCCACTGAGTGGCAGAAAGAGGGAGATAAGTGGCAGTGTTGGCTTAAATACCGTCTAAACTTTGGAACAATATAAAAACAAGTGTTCAGAGAACGCAAACCTCCGCCAAGCACCCTGAACAGTGTGCATGCGAGGATGGACTATTTCTTTTTAAATTCAACAGTTTCCAGGTTGCTCCATACAGCAGAAAAAGTTAAAGCTTGGTACCAGTCATGTGTCTGTTAAATGTAAATGTCCACAGAGTCCACATTCCATAGTGGATGTGGACAATTTAGTTCCAGATACAAGATATTGTTCTAAGCTACAGGTGGATCCAGTTGGAGGAGAATCAGAGTCGTTTTGAATTTTGGATGAATTTTCAAAAATTGCTCAATGATGACAGATGGAAAATTGTAGATGTTGTGACCTTGCTGTGACCTTGAACTTTGGCCTACTTGGCCCAAAATGTAATGGGTTGGTCCCAGGGCCTAGGCCTATCTGTGGGGAAGATTTGGGAAAGGTGGGTGGAAGAGTTTTCTCCGAAATTTGCTAACAAACAAGCAAACACGCAAACAAACAAACACACAAAGCAAAGTGATCACAATACCTCCTGGCGGAGGTAAAAATGAGGAAGAGCTGTTGTGCGATTGATTGTACGAACAGGTTTGAAAAGCAGTGGGAGCTATCGTTTTACAGACACCGAAAGACAAAGAAAACAGAAGTAGACAGATCGCTGCAATTCACAGAAACAACTGGAATCCAGACAACGAAACCTTGATCTGTAGTTCCCATTTCATGTAATGTTAATTTATGCTGTATTTTTGGGTAAAAATCAACTTTAAATTACATTTTGTTTTGGCTAATGTTGCTTCTTAGCAAAGCTCTTAATGTTGGCATCTTTCATTTAGTTCTATTTTTCATAACTGAATCGTTTTTGTCTTCATTTGTGTGATTCTGAACCTTGTGCTCTACATGATTTATAAACTAAGTTAAACTGAGGCTAACCCAGTTTTCCATATCAGGGGGCACTGGAGCACATAGCAGTAGTATCTGTGTTGGATAAAGTACTGGATCTGAACTAGACTCAGTAAATCTCCTCAGTCCCAGTAGATCATGCATATATTCACTGGGGTCAGTCCACGGTCTACTGGAAATGCACTTTGGATCAGCTGGTTCTGGGCCCTAGTTTTGGAGCCTGGTTGTCAGTCATGATGAAACCATGTATATTTGTTTCAGGTCTAAATAACGCTGATCCCCTCCACCCTGGATCAGGTCAGGATTAGGGGCGCGTATTGGCAAGAAATCACAATACTAGGACCACGATGCAATATATCACGATAAATCATGATACTGTTAAAAAGGCAATTTTTTTTGGTTTTGTTTATTTTTTATTTTTTTCCCCAACAAAGGAACGAACATTTGCCTCTCCGACAAGAAAAAGTGCTTTTAGGATGATTCAAATAACCATTATTTAATAAAACAGTATTAAATAATAATGAATAAGATATAAACAATAAAGAAAAACAAAAAACAAAAATGAACCTCTGCCATATCTGCATTTGAATAAATACCTAAAAATGTCAATACAGTACTTTTTAATATTGATATATTATTGTGAAATGAAATATCACAATATATTGCAGAAATAATATTTTCTTACAGCCCTAGTCAGGATACATGATTTCTGTCCACATGTCGATGTTCATGGACCACTTGTTCTTTGGTAGCTCGTATGGATTGATATCGAGTCCAATTGTCCTTAATGTCATTTTATTTTCCACATTTTTCCTGGTCTCGCTGTGTTTACTGCTACACTCCGCCGTGTTGAGTGAGGTTTGTTTTACCACTCAGTCCGACTTAAAGGGGAAGTGACATAAACGCATACCCTCTGTTGTCCCACACATGCCAAACTTTTATGAATTCACGTCCATGATCCTTCCACTAACCCCCAGAAAACACATTTTAACTCACCTTTTGCGTTTCAAATTCAAGATGTGGTTGTTCTGTACGAGTGTGACGATGAAATGTATCAGCTGAAAAAGAAATAAACTGGATTAAATTCAAGTCAAAAACCACCTGGATATGCAGCTCACACGCCTACGTTACAAACAACAGGAAGTGGCAGTTGAACGATCATCTCATTGGACATTCCTGTACTTCTGCTTCTGAATTTCCCCTAGGGGATTAATAAAGTCTGTCTGTCTATCCATCCATCCATCCATCCATCCATCCATCCATCCATCCATCCCTTGGTTCAATATTTCACTAATGGCCTTTGGAGATTTAAGTTATAACATACTGTATGTGACCAATTTTTTTTTTTTTTAATTTTCAACCTTTTTGGCCTTAATGCATGGTTTATTTTGCCATCATTAATGAGGTTTTATATTTACACCATGTCATATCTGCTATGTTAAAATGCTGTATTAACAAAAGGCAAACAAAAATATACTGTATAATCCATTCTATACAATTCAAAATTTTATGCTTAAAAATGTCTCATCTTCATATATGTGTATAATTTAATTTAATTTAATTTATTAAAATCCCCATTAGCAACTGAATCATCAGTTGCTATTCTTCCTGGGGTCTCCTCTACATTACATTACAATTTTAATTATTTACATTAATCTTACACCATTCACGCCCACACACACACACACACACACACACACAAACGGGACATATACAACAGCCCAATGCAATAAAAATAAATGAACAAACAAAATAAGTACTATGCATTTGTACTCCTTCACCAAACAATAGCTGTATGACACAAATCATAAGATATCTTTCAAAATTATCGGTACTCTGTCCATTTCATGCCTGCTGTGTGAACAAGAAAAGTTTTAGTTTCTTTTGAAAACATTTTCTGTTATTTTCCAACAACACAAACCCTGGCGTCCATTCCATTCAATCATGGCCCGATAAAAAACAGTCCGCTGTAACTGATTAGTTCTGCCTAAAGGCAGAGCACACTGTGTTTCACTGGTTTGTCTTGTACAATAATTATGTAGATCAGCAAAAAATGACAGTTTTCTGTGAATAATTTCTGCAGTTTGTGTTGCTATAATGCTACGAATAAATGATAATAAAAAACATTTCAATCTAGATTTTACAGTTAACCATGTCAAACTGTTGTGTATTGTGGTTCTATTAGTTCCGTAAGGGCAACCCAAAACAATTTGTGTCGCTTTATTCTGTGCATCTTGCAATTTGTGTAAATTATTTTCATTAGTATTTGACTAAACAACTGAGGCATAATCCATATGAGATAATACTAATGACTGAACTAACAGCTTGGTCAACCATTGGGGAATACATTTCTTACAGTGTCTAATAATTCCTATACTCCGACCCATTTTTTGTAATATATTATTTATTTGGCCATTCCACGACAGTATGCATTAAACATTGTTATATTACTACTAGTTAGCAGAACAAATATATGTTAATCACAGTTTACACACTGCCTAAAGCTGTTCTGGTGTGAAAACTGTAGAAATATGTGCACAGTTCTTACCTTCTTTATGAGCTGTTGTTGGTGGACGTGCTTCTGCCTTAGATCTGACACCTCCCTCCAAAGGGCTTCATTCTCTCTAAACAAAAAATAAAAAAATACTGTTGTTTTTAGTTTGTTTATGAAGTGCTGACATGTGGTGAATTCTGGAGTTAGCAGTTGAACTAGACATGATGTGATGACGTCTGCTCCCTGAAGGACAGGGGGGGGCTTCCTCCTGCTATATAGCAGTAGTAGTAATTTATTTGTCCATTTAACACACAGATGTCAAACATGCGGCCCGGGGGCCAAATCCAGCCCGCCAAAGGGTCCAATCTGGCCTGTAGGATGGATTTGTTAAATACAAAAATTACACTGAAGATATTAACAATCGAAGATGTCAAAATCATTTTAATTCAGGTTCCACATACAGATCAATTAGATCTAAAGTGGGTCAGACCAGTAAAATACAATTATATTAAACCTATAAATAATGAAAACAGCAAATTTTCTCTTTATTTTAGTGTAAAAAAGTAAAAATTACAAGAAAATGTTTATATTAAAAAACTGTTAATTTACAAAAAATGTGAATAACCTGAAATATCTTAAGATAAGTAAATGCAATTTTACCAATATTCTGCCTGTTATTAAATGTTTTGTGTGTTTGTAATTGTAATGTAAGTTGTAATGCACGTGTGTAAATGATAAACTGATAATCTGAGGCACAATATTGTTAAAATTGCAGCTGTTTTTTGGAAGACGTTTCCAGTTGTTCATGTTAGTCAGATTTTTGTAGATGTAAACATTATCATAATTTAATTTGACTTTTTTCACTGTTATTATTTTACTGGTCCGGCCCACTTCAGATCATATTAGGCTGAATGTGGAACTGAACTAACAGGAGTTTGACAGCCCTGGTTTAACAGAACATGATACATACATACATACAGTTTGGATCTTCATACCAAACATGGGTGAAACGGCGTAGGCTGAATCAACAGCTTATTTATGTCTACCCTATTTAGAAGAAGGAAAGTTGCAAAAACAAAACAAGACAAGATAACAAGATGGCACAGTTTTAAACAATAATATAATAAAACAAATAATAGAATCTGAGCAAAATCTTAGACTTATACTGATAAATGTCTTACTTTATCCTAATATTTTATATTTATTGAATAGCTTAGTTTTAAACATCCTTTTAAATGTAGTGACTGATGTGCATGCTTTTTAAAATTCTTTTTCCAGGTTATTCTATATAATTTTACTCCGGTTACAGATATGCATTTGCCTTTTGTGTTGGTCCTTGCCTTTGATCAATAGCTTGCGTAACATAACCACCTCAGTCTAAAACAGTGCTTCTCAACCTTTTTTGAACAAACGCCCCCTAATGTCATCATGAGCCAAAAATCTAAATTTCTCAAAACTGTGAACAAACTTTGCAGACATTCAAGGCACATTTTTAATAATTACAAAATTCTTCAGTTAAGAATTGTCGATTTGCATAAGGCTGGATTCACCAGTCCTCAGACAAACTGTCCATTTAATTATTAACTAAACTGTCCATTTAATTATTAACTACACTATACTGCCAAAAGTCTTGTCTCCCCCATCCCAATCCTCAGACTCAGCTGTTCCAGTCCCTTCCATGTCCACAGGTGGATTAAATCCAGCCCTAGGCATGCAGACTGCTTTTACAAACATTTGGGACAGAATGGGTCTCTCTCAGGAGCTCAGTGAATTCCAGCGTGGAACTGTGATAGGATGCCACCTGTGCAACAAATCCAGTGGTGAAATTTCCTGGCTCCTAAATATTCCACAGTCAGCTGTCAGCTGGATTATAAGAAAGTGGAAGTGTTTGGGAACGACGGCAACTCAGCCACGAAGTGGTAGGCCACGGAAACTGACGGAGCGGGGTCAGCGGATGCTGAGGCGCAGAGTGTGAAGAGGTGGACGACTGTCTGCAGAGTCAATGGTACAGACCTCCAAACTTCATGTGTCCTTCAGATTAGCTCCAGAACAGTGCGCACAGAGCTTCATGGAATGGGTTTCCATGGCAACAGCTGCATCCAAGCCATACATCAGAGAGTGCAATGCACAGCGGTGGATGCAGTGGTGTAAAGCACGCCGCCACTGGACTGTAGAGCAGGGGAGGAGCCTTCTCTGAACTGACCAATCACACTTCTCCATCTGGCGATCTGACGGACGGGTCTGGGTTTGGCGGTCTCCAGGAGAACGATACTTGTGGGAGCGCATTGTGCCGAGTGTAAAGTTTGGTGGAGGGGGGGTTATGGTGTGGGGTTGTTTTTCAGGAGCTGGGCTGGGCCCCTTAGTTCCAGTGAAAGGAACTGGGAATGCTTCAGCAGAACAAGACATTCTGGACAATTCCATGCTCCCAACTTTGTGGGAACAGTTTGGAGCCGGCCCCTTCCTCTTCCAACATGACTGTGCACCAGTGCACAAAGCAAGGTCCATTTGGACATGGAGGACAGAGTCTGGTGTGGATGAACTGGACTGGCCTGCACACAGTCCTGACCTCAACCCCATAGATCACCTTTGGATGAATTAGAGCGCAGACTGAGAGCCAGGCCTTCTGTCCAACATCAGTGTGGGACCTCACAAATGCGCTTCTGGAAGAATGGTCCAAAATTCCCATGAACACACTCCTAAACCTTGTGGACAGCCTTCCCAGAAGAGTTGAAGCTGTTAGAGCTGCAAAGGGTGGAGCCACGTCAGACTGAACCCATAGACTAGGAATGGGATGGACCTGACATTCATATGGGAGTCAAAGCAGGAGAGGGAATACTGTTGGATATATAGTGTATACTGTCCATTTAATTAACTAAACTGTCCATTTCATTCTGTAACTACTCTCCCTATAAGTGGATGTCCCGCTGAGTAGACCACAAGGACACACAGAATAATAAGAGAGGTACAAAAAAACAATAGAGTTTGAGCTAAATCAGGGCTGTCAAACTCATTCTAGTTCAGTTCCACATTCAGCTAAATTTGATCTGCAGTGGGCTGAACCAGTAAAATAATAACAGAATTATATATAAATAATGTCAACTTCAAACTTTTCTCTATGTTTTAGAGTGAAAAAAGTAAATTTACATAATGAACAGGTTTACTTCTACAAACTGTCCTTTCAAAAGATGTGAATAACATGAACAAACTGAAAAAATGTGTAATTTTAACAATATTCTGCCTCAGTTTATCATTTACACATTTACAATATTATAACTTACAGATCACAGTGGATCTACAAATACACAAAACATTTAATAACAGACAGAATATTGTTAAAATTGTACTTGCATCTCTTAAGACATTTCAGGTCGTTCATATTTTTTGAAAATTATGCTTTGTTTTAGTGTAAATACATGAAAATATTTACAAAGAGAAAAGTTTAGAGTTGTCATTATTTATATGTTATTATGATAGTATTTGACTGAATCCTGCTCACTTGAGATTGAATTGGTCTGAATGTGGAACCTGAACTAAAAGAATTGTTAATATCTTAGTGTAATTTTTCTTTTTCACAAATTCATCCCCAGGGCCGGACTGGACCCTTTGGTGGGCTGGATTTGGCCCCCAGGCCGCATGTTTGACACCCGTGAGCTAAAGGCTTGAGGGAATGATTGGAACAAGTTCAAATGTCAGTTGTGTCCATGTTTCAGACTGACCTCTTCAGTGTTGCCAGTCTGGCGTCGATGTTCTCCTGTTTGCTGTGAACACTCTGAACGCTCACTAAGATCTTACTCAGGTCCTCTTGTCTGATCTTATTGTCCTCTGGACGAGCATTAGAAACCTGGAAGACAAGTCAGATCATTTTTTCCCCAGAATCCATTCAATAATAATGTAAAAAGACGTCAAATCATTAAGTGTGTGCAGACCTCTGGATGCTCCTCACACACTTTTCTACATTTGACTTCTGTCAAAGCAGCTTCTACTTTTTGTGCTGATCATGTACAGACTGTTCTGTCAATAAATGTGAATCATTATTATCCAAACCGCTGTGTGTGGAGGTCAGTGGGAGTAGGGGTGGGCGATACACCAGCTAAAGAATGTGACCCATTTCGTTCCAACTACAGATCTGTGGTCCAGCAGAACCTGTGAGCCTTATCTCAGCTTTACAGTACATTACATGGACAACTGGGAGTTGAAAAGTTCAGGCCTTCAAAAGAGCTTTTTTCCGGATGATCATACAGAACTCATTGCACAAGGACTGCAAGATGCTCTCATGTCATAGAACTAGTCAGAAACTCGTCAAGTGTGCATCACCACAGATAATGGGGCGAATAGAATCAAAGCTGGAAGCCTGAACAGGAGGACAAAACTACACCGTTTAGGCCATCAGCTGCATCTTGCAATTGGTGAGTACTTGTGTAGGTTTGTCCCCTTCTAGTGGGAAAATAACAATCACTTTTATTATCAACAATTTTAAATACAACTAAGACAGCATTTCATGATTTGTCACGTGCAATTAAAAAACTATGTGAGAGTATTTCATGATTTTTTTTCATAAAGTTTTAAACTGTGAGAGTATTTTTTAATGATTTTTCATTACGGCTAAAATTTCCTTAGGGGGTCAAATGAGTGTCCATTTTTGTCCAAAAAAAACAGTTGTCATAAATGCATAGAACTGTGTGTAAATAATGCTAACCCATTTGTGCACAGACTACTGATATTCTTTGACAGTGGAAGCTCTATTTTCATAAATATTGGATTTGGAATAGCACATGTATGTGAAAACTTTTGCTGGTGGACGGATGTGACAGTGGACGGACGTGACATTACCCATGATGCTCTGGTCAGTACCAGTACTTTATTAGGAATAAAATTATAGACTTCCTATTGCTAATTGTGCTCTTCTTCATAAATGTTGGTATTGTGGATCTAAAACAATCCCAGCTGACACAAAAACACTAAATGTGTCAGTGGACGGATGTGACATGGTTGTTGTGGATCCCATCATACTGATGCTCTGCAGCCATGTCAGCGTTTACACTAATGATCCCTGTGCAAAAACTAGGAGCACTATTATTTATTGGATAGTTTAGCATCAGACTAAAGAGGAAAGAACAATATAGAACTGTTCTTTGTGTATAAAAATGCTTCTTATTGTAAAAGTGTTGATGTAAACAGTGCTGTGTGCCATTCTTCATGTATGTATTGGTGGAACAGAAGCAGGATGGATCAGCACCATACTCCAGATTGAACCTGTACAAATAAAACATGTGATATGGAGGAGAGAATCTGGGAAGAAAAACTGGGGAATCTAAAAGAAGAGAAGATTTGTTTTTCAGCTCAATTCAGTTCAAATAGAACTTGGCCATTTGTGACATGAAAATATAGCATTAATTGTGATGAAATTAGACATTTTTGAACTGAAAACATAGTTCATATGAGCATCAACATGTTGAACAGAACTGA
>NC_043979.1:1111051-1129215 GCF_902148855.1 Sphaeramia orbicularis
CTGGAGATCTGAAAAGGACAGTCATCTGAGCTGGAATACACACACATTAAATATGGAGTTGTAATACAAAATAATAAAACAGGAAATGATGTCTAACACCTTCAATATTACAGCCAAACAGTTTATCCACGGATGCAGATTCATGAAGAGAAAACCACTGTTCTTGAGGTCCCGACCCCAAGGCTGAAAAACACTGGAATAAACTCACCTTGAACCTTCTGTTAATGTTCTGGCCAAAGGGTGGTGCCCCAGTGACTTTCCCAAAGTGTTAAATGTCCACCTTCCACTAGATGGAGCCCTTCACTCACTGTTAAACTACACCACACACCCGATCCTGTCCACCAGTATTCTTTTATATTATAGTCCATTTACAACAGCGATCTCAGACTCCTGTTCTTTCAGGTTCCACATTCAGTCTGATCTGATCTGCAGTGGACCCAACCAGTAAAATAAGAACAGAAGAACCCAGAAATAATGACAACTGACAATTTATGTCTGTGTTTGAGTGCAAACCCCCCCCCCCCCCCATTAAATTATGAAAATACTTACTTTTATAAACTATTCAAACAAAAAAGATGTGAATAACCTGACAAAATGAAAATTTCTTGAGAAAAATCAGTGCAGTTTTACCAATCTTCTTCCTCCACTTCTCATTAGTCCATGTGCATTCTGGATCAGATCTCCAAAGACACTAAACACTGAGGAACAGGAAGAAAAGAGTTCAAACTGGACTGAATTTAATACAGACATTTCAGGTTGGGCACATTTGTTCAGGTTAGTCACATTTTATTGGTACAGGAGAGTTTGGAAATGGAAAGATTTTCAGAATTTAATGTGATTTTTTTGCACTAAAACAAGGAAAAAATTGGAAGTTGTCATTATTTATAGACATAGTGTAATATATATATATTTTTTACATCAAACCCAGAAGAAAATATGGAGTCATTATTTTTTGCAGGTTATTATTATTTTACTGTAGATCATATTGAACCTGAACTAAAATAAGTTCCACCGCCTCGACTGTGGAATTTTGGCTTTTCGTGAATTCATCCCAGGGGCCAGATTGGAACCTTTGGGGTGGACGCAAGTTTGAGACCCCTGGTCTACACTGTATCTGTAGAAGGATAAGTATGGAAGTAAATCTGGGTCATCAGATTTTGAAACATAAAAGACATTGAATTTGTTGATTTTTTTTTTTTTTTTGCTTAATTCAAGATTTTTTTGTTGCTTTATTCAGGATTTTTTTTGCTTAATTCAAGATTTTTTTTTCTTAATTCAAGATTTATTTATTCTTTTTTTTTTGCTTAATTCAAGTTTATTTTGCTTATTTTAAAACTTTTTTCTTTTTTTTTTTACTTAGTTCAAGATTTTTTTGTTGCTTTATTCAGGATTTTTTCTGCTTAATTCAAGATTTTTTTTTTGCTTAATTCAAGTTTATTTTGCTTATTTTAAGAGTTTTTTTTTTTTTTTTTTTTAACTTAATTCAAGAATTTTTTTTTGCTTATTCAAGTTTTTTTGGCTTAATTCAAGGTTTTGTTTTTTTTGCTATTTTAAGAGTTTTTTTTTTTTTTTTTACTAAATTCAAGAATTTTTTTTGCTTAATTCAAGATTTTTTTTTTACTTAATTAAAGAATTTGTTTTTGCTTATTTTAAGACATTTAGTTGTTTTTACTTGATTTAAGGTTTGTTTTTTGCTTAATTCAAGATTATTTTTTGCTTAATTATAGATTAGTTATCGTTTTTTCTTTTAATTATAGTTTTTATTTATTTCAGTTAACGAAAATGTTTTTACAATTCTAGTTTTTGCCATTTCGTTAATTTTCATTCATGATAATAACCTTGCTTCATAGTAGTGTTTTATATGTCCAAATGTAATCAAAGGTTGGTAAACCCTGCATTTGTTTTGCCAGTTTTGCATTCTGTCTGTTTTATTTTTTACAGTGTTTGTGTGTCAGACTCCACTGACTGTTGTTCCTTCATTTTTTCGTCACTAATTACTTGTCTTAGTCGCTCTCTTTCGGTTGTAAATCTATCTGAGTTAATTATGTGACCTGGGTAAAAGCTGGACATGGAAACAGACACAGAACTGTTCACACAGCTGATGCAAACGCTCGTTTACACAGGACTAGAGTGGTGTAGACACTGACCAAAGAGAGACAGAGCATGAACTGTGTAGCTGAACTCCAGCCTTTAGGCCGTCACTGCTGAGTGAGGCTGACAAGTGTTGAGCTAATTGGACTGGATGCTAATAGGACATCAAAAGACGTCACCTGCTCCTTTAAAATGGCTGTAATTAGGACATTCTTTAACTCGAACACGGGAGATTATGGAGGAGCGGGAATCAGAGTGTATTACAGGCCCACAGGTGACACTTTCATTTCAGATTACTCAGCTTAGACTGTGCTTGGACGCTCAGGGACTCACCGGACGATTTTACATCGTCCATCTGCGATAAACTGGACCCATGTTTAATTGAAAACAAAACAAAAGTGTGTTAAATGTGGGGTTTTCCATTCAATCCCAAATGTGCTGATTAGTTTAAAACATGACAAATTCATGGGGTCCAGTAGTTGAGGGGGGTCCAAAGAGCAGTGAAGGGGGCCCAGGGGTAGAAGTTATTGAAATTTTGTGCAAGATCATCTGCATAAGAGAGGTGTAGAAGTCAGGAGGCGAACGTTGAAGGAATGTTAAGTTTAGTTTTTGTTTTCACAAGATCATAAGTGACGTTGTTGATGGTTTACACCCCCCCACCGGTCCAACAGTCAATTTCTGTAGGGTCCAAAACCATTATGCTTTCATGGACCCCATAATTGGTAGCCACGCCCCTGGATGTCAGTAGAAGTCATTCCATATAAACACATATTCCACATATACAGGAACATAAATGTGGGTTGTTTTGAATCTAGAATGCTGGTTCCCCCTCAATCTGCTACTAAAGCCTGAACTGATGTGGTTTCCTGGAGCATCCACACCAGAGACTGCAGTGGAAGCTCATCTGCCCTAAAATGACTCCCATTAAATGCTCAAATCTGTTCAGTTGTTTTCATTTCATTGACTCCAAATGTGTTGGAACACGTTCATCTCTCAGACCAGTTGGTTCAGAATCAGTTTGATCCCAGATCAGTGGACTGGATGTTGTTCACTTCTCCTCCATTCCCGTGTCTGTGTTTGTTCATTCCATCTCTGCTCAGTGCATTTGTCCGTAGACGCTCAGCGTCCATGCACTTCAATGGGACTGAGTGGAACTGCTGGAAACTGACTCTAAACTGGACGATCATTGGATAAATGATACCGTGTTGTCCCGCCCCCAGACGCTCGGCATCTCTGGGGGTGAATGGAGCTGTGGGCGGAGCTCGGCTGGGCCGGACGCCGAGCTTCCGTGCGCCGATCGGAGGACGGGTCCGAAGGCTGAATGTGGTTTGATTGACAGCTGTTTTCAGATCTGCTCCTTCACTGACACAGTTCAGTTTAATACCGTCACACATTCTGCTGCGAAATCACAGAAACCACCATGAACACACTCATTGTACTTCCTTGTTTCAATTTAACATCATTTCAACATTTTCTTGTTTTTTCAAATTTGGAAAGTTTGCGGTTCTTAGAGTTCGTCAATCCAGGGAAGTTTGCTGACATGACAGATGTGCTTCCAGACTCTTCTGAAAAGCTCTGGTATATATTTGGATTCAGGCAGACTGAGGTCTGAGCTTCTAGTCCTGTATTTGAATGAGGACTTACAGGGGAACAGGGAAAACTGTGGGATTTCTTGATTTTTCTAAAAGATCTGGAATTGGACAGTGCAGTGCCTCAGCTGTACAAACTGTTGTCTCTAGTGGCTCCGTGGTCAGATGTAAAAGGAGCTTCTGTAGTTTAAAGGCTTCAGTCCTCCACCTGGACCACACTGGGCCAAGGCCGTCTGAGCAGCCCAGCTCTGCTGGACATTCAGAGGACACTGGTCCAGTCCCTGGAGAAGATGCCTACTGGTACGATAAGGACACTGAGCACGTTCTTAAAAAGGAACGGAGGACTGAATTTATGTTTAAATAACTTGACAATTTTTTGGATGTAAGCCGACAATGAGCTTCCCCTGTCTGAAGGACCAGCAGCTGCCACTGGTGAACACATGTTTGGGTTCCACTCTTCTTCTTCTCTTGTTCGAACATCCATCCACATCCATGACTGTAGTTGGACTCAAAGGTCTGGTCACTGCAGTTTTGTGTGATTTACCAAACCACCTCTTACAAGAACAAAAACTGTTCATCGAAAAACGAGAGTTTTGGCAAAATTGTTGTTTTTCCATTAGACAAATTTTTACGTGCAAGTTATATTCACGCAGTTTGAGGGTCGATGGAACAGCGACTAGTGTCACATCAGAATTTATATTGAACACATGTGTTGGTTCAAGAATAATCCACCAACTATTCAGGACTATTTAGAATGTGCATGTATTCAGTACATGTCAGTGCAACAACAGTTAAAAACAACAGCATCTACTTCAGCCAATAGTTGATTTCAGTTTGGGCCCAGATCTGGTTCTGATGATGGGACAGTTGGACTGACCCATAAACACCCAGGGCTACGTCTGCAGTAGTTCTATTTGTACCTTTATTAACTGATTTCTCAGCATTAAAAAAAATAAAATAAAATTCTTTAAGGGTTAAAGGAGGACGTGTGGTCTGTAAGGGTCTTTAAGGGTCTGTAAGGGTTAAAGGTGGATGTTTGGGTCTTTAAGGGTCTGTAAGGGTTAAAGGTGGATGTTTGAGTCTTTAAGGGTCTGTAAGGGTTAAAGGTGGATGTTTGGGTCTTTAAGGGTCTTTAAGGGTTAAAGGTGGATGTTTGAGTCTTTATGGTTCTTTAAGGGCTAAAGGTGGACATTTGCGTCTTTATGGGTCTTTAAGGGTCTGTAAGGGTTAAAGGTGGATGTTTGGGTCTTTAAGGGTTAAAGGTGGACGTTTGGGTCTGTAAGGGTTAAAGGTGGATGTTTGGGTCTTTATGGGTCTTTAAGGGTTAAAGGTGGACGTTTGGGTCTTTATGGGTCTTTAAGGGTCTGTAATGGTTAAAGGTGGACATTTGGGTCTTTAAGGGTTAAAGGTGGACGTTTGGGTCTTTAAGGGTTAAAGGTGGATGTTTGGGTCTTTATGGGTCTTTAAGGGTTAAATGTGGATGTTTGGGTCTTTAAGGGTTAAAGGTGGATGTTTGGGTCTTTATGGGTCTTTAAGGGTTAAAGGTGGACATTTGGGTCTTTATGGGTCTGTACGGGTTAAAGGTAGACGTTAGGGTCTTTAAGGGTTAAAGGTGGACGTTTGGGTCTTTAAGGGTTAAAGGTGGATGTTTGGGTCTTTATGGGTCTTTAAGGGTTAAAGGTGGACGTTTGGGTCTTTAAGGGTTAAAGGTGGATGTTTGGGTCTTTATGGGTCTTTAAGGGTTAAAGGTGGATGTTTGGGTCTTTATGGGTCTTTAAGGGTTAAAGGTGGATGTTTGGGTCTTTAAGGGTTAAAGGTGGATGTTTGGGTCTTTATGGGTCTTTAAGGGTTAAAGGTGGACGTTTGGGTCTTTAAGGGTTAAAGGTGGATGTTTGGGTCTTTATGGGTCTTTAAGGGTTAAAGGTGGATGTTTGGGTCTTTAAGGGTTAAAGGTGGACGTTTGGGTCTTTATGGGTCTGTAAGGGTTAAAGGTGGATGTTTGGGTCTTTATGGGTTAAAGGTGGATGTTTGGGTCTTTATGGGTCTGTAAGGGTTAAAGGTGGACGTTAGGGTCTTTAAGGGGTAAAGGTGGATGTTTGGGTCTTTAAGGGTTAAAGGTGGATGTTTGGGTCTTTAAGGGTTAAAGGTGGATGTTTGGGTCTTTAAGGGTCTTTAAGGGTTCCAGTCTTAAGTGGTTTTTCCTGTTTGTCCAAACCCAGTCTTTCTTAATCAGATCTTTGTGAATCCTGTTATCGTCAGTTTGAATACACTCATGTCATTATGGAATAAAAACACATTCCAGTGCAGTTTTAATCCAGTGGAAGTGTCTTTTCTATTCTCTTATTTTCTTGGTTAAATCCAGGTGTTTTGTCCAAACTGTTGGTTTTCAGTCTGTCTCCTCTCCATTCTTTCAACAGTCGTGTTTTCGCTTGAACTCAATAACTCATCTGTTACTTCACTGTTTATTTATTGTCTCCTTAAACCCTTGAATAGAATAGAATAGAATAGAATAGAACAGCCTTTATTGTCATTGTGCTACTCCAGTCAGTGCAATAAACAAAAAATAAGATAAGAAAATAGAATATAAGATTAGACCATACAACATAAGAACAGAGGTAAGAACAATAACAAGTAAAAATGGACAAAATATGAATAGATGCAAATGTACTGTATTAACAGTATGTTAGACTATCTGTCTGTCTGTATATATACCACAGGTGTTTTCTGTCCGACTGCAGTAGAAGCTCCTCTTCTCCTAAAATGACTCCCATTAAATGCTCAAATCTGTTCAGTTGTTTTAATTTCATTGACTCCAAATGTGTTGGAACACGTTCATCTCTCAGACCA
The DNA here is from genome assembly GCF_902148855.1 of Sphaeramia orbicularis. NCBI lineage: Eukaryota > Metazoa > Chordata > Actinopteri > Kurtiformes > Apogonidae > Sphaeramia > Sphaeramia orbicularis. The sequence goes on from NC_043979.1 coordinate 1,117,579, forward strand.
GTTGGTTCAGAATCAGTTTGATCCCAGATCAGTGGACTGGATGTTGTTCACTTCTCCTCCATTCCCGTGTCTGTGTTTGTTCATTCCATCTCTGCTCAGTGCATTTGTCCGTAGACGCTCAGCGTCCATGCACTTCAATGGGACTGAGTGGAACTGCTGGAAACTGACTCTAAACTGGACCCTAATTCGATAAATGCCACCATGTTGTCCCGCCCCCGGACGCTCAGCATCTCCGGGGGTGAATGGAGGTGTGGGCGGAGCTTGGCTGGGCCGGACGTCGAGCTTCCGCGTGCTGATTGGAGGATCGGTCCAAAGGCTGAATCCCATTTGATTGACAGCTGTTTTCAGATCTGCTCCTTCACTGACACAGTTCAGTTTAATACCGTCACACATTCTGCTGTGAAATCACACAAACCAAATGAACTGTTCATTTACTGACCTGAAAGAAAACACACCCACTGGACTAACTTGTTTCAGTTTAGCATAATTTCAACGTTTTCTTGTTTAGTTGGTACGATAAGGTCACTGAGCATTTACTGAAAAAGGAACGGAGGACGAATTTATGTTTAAATAACATGACAAATTTTTTTGATGTAACAATGAGCTTCCCCTGTCTGAAAGACGAGCAGCCGCCACTGCTATGTGTAAATATATATATTAGTGCTGGGCAGCGATTGAAATTTTTAATCGCAATTAATCATGTGGATTTCTGTGATTAATTGCATAGTTATATGGGGGGGGGGGGGGGGTTGCCGGCATCAACAGTGTGTATTTCCTTTCAGTGATATTTCAGACTGCAGTACTCCACTGATGTAAAATAATTGCACGTCAGTGCTTCCAAACACCTGTGCCCCCCCCCCCCCCCCCACCATCTGAAGACATTTCAAATGAAAATGTCCATGGAACAGACCGCTACTGTTACACATGTTTATGTCCACACATGTTTATTTACACTTGTGAGTGACTGACAGGAGTCTTAGTCCCACTAATCAGTACTAATACTAATAAACCCAATAATATGGGATGTTCACTTGTTCAAAGTAAACAAAGGGGGCCCTCTAGTGGTGGGAATAAGTTGCACTAACGTATGTTTTGTCCTTGCGGTGTTCCCGTAGTCAGTTCAGACATAAGAAGGAAGTAACAGACGCGTTAGTGGGTTTTGGGGCGGCCATGGCTCAGTTGGTAGAGCGGGTCATCCAATAACCGAAGGGTTGGCGGTTCGAATCCCGCTCTGTCCTAGTCAGTCCGTTGTGTCCTTGGGCAAGACACTTCACCCTCCTTGCCTCCAGTGCCACCCACACTGGTGTATGAATGTTCGGTGGTGGTCGGAGGGGCCGTAGGTGCAAAATGGCAGCCACGCTTCTGTCAGTCTGCCCCAGGGCAGCTGTGGCTACAGATGTAGTTTACCACCACCAGAGGGAGAATGTGAGTGCGAATGAATAATGGGTCAATAATGTAAAGCGCTTTGGGTGTCTAGAAAGGCGCTATATAAATCCAATCCATTATTATTATTCTGTCACTCTGTTTGTATGGCCCCAAAAACGTTTGCCTGTGAGTATTTTATGTTCAGTTGTTGTCAGAATGAATAGTGTCAAATATCTCTGATGTGAACCTTTGTTGTTGGATAAAAAGACGTTATAAATCTTAAGTTAATCTGTAAATGCTAATCGTTAGCGTGTCTATGGATTTTCCCATTCAAGTTAGCATCGAGCTAGCATTCTTTTTCCCACTCATTTAAATGTATAATGCCATGTAAATGTACTAAGGCAGTGAACAGAACTCAGACATGTTTTGTTTGTATGTGTCAGTTTTACAGTGAGTCTACAGGAACAGATTTGGACACAAGTTTTGGGCGTCCGACTTTTCTTGGTAAACCTGTTGTCTATCTGCAGCTAATCGCTACACGCGCACAAGCAGAAGAATAGGAGTTAGAATTGTACTGTCCTCGCTAAGACGTCTGTACTTAGTCTGAACTAGACAGCGAGCTAAACTGAACTGACGATGCCAGATCTGTGCTCTGAAGTCTGCAGCTTTAATGTACATACTTGACATCATGCAGACTGAGAGTGAAACTATGAAATAAAGACAAAATAAATCAATTAGTTATGTCTATCAATGATATGAATATTCACAGAGAAAGCATAGATGTAATTATTCTAAACTTAAATTGACTGCTAATACAACACTCACATCATAAATAAGTACAGGTTAGTTCAAAGGCTGGAATATTAAACACAACCAATAAATTTACATAAACTTAACATGAACCTGCAGAAAGAATTAGCAACCCATCTGCGACTGCTAGCATAAACAAATTAGCTTAAACATGTTAATAACACATTGTAATAAACACATCCAAAATAACGTCATACACATGTTTCTAACGGCACGTTTGCATGTGAAATTATTTAACAAACAGAATGATTGACACATACAGGTGTTGAACTGCAGTTACACAAAGTTTGATTCATTCCTTGTAAAGTTCGCTCACTTTTCTCCTCTCAGCTACACCAGCACTGGCGCCTGGTGTGTGTGGAGCGCCAAAATAAAAGCATGAGTTTCAAAATAAGAGTCCGTATGTATAAATGAACTAAGACTTGCTTGAAAGGCAGAACGGCATTAACGGGAGATTAAAAAAATTGTCGGCATTATTTAATGAATGTGTTAACACGGTAATAACGCGTTGACTTGCCCAGCCCTAAAATATATATAATAAATCCAAAACTATTAGAACCTTGGTCTGTATTCTACATTTTTACCCTGACCTGATGATGTCACTGACAAACCCTACCTCACACGTCAAACCCCCCCCATACCTTTTCCACTTTAGTGCATTTTTCAGAATCCACCCTTGGATGGGGTAGAAGCTCTTGGTGTGGGGGGGTGGGAGGGGGTGGATTCAAACCCCAGTATTGTGCATTAATCCCCAGTGTTGGCCTGTGCTGGTCTGCTTTACAGAACAGGTAAACGCTGGAACACAGAGGGTTTGGAAGGAACAGACTTTTTCCGTTGGATGGAAAAACTTGGACATTGGTTTTATAGTTGTTATTTCTCTCTCATTACTTGAGTCTTGCAGGACAAAAAAGACCCCAAAGAAAAAAAAGGGCCGGCTTTACTGCTGACCTCAGCACTTTGGTTTTTTTTTGGCCTAATGAATGAATCTGTTTCAGAGATAAACAGGTCTGACACGACGCCAAAGTGTGGATTTCACCTCTGTGCTTGTGCTGTTCAATGCCCACTTTACAACATAAAACCCAAATTACATGAGCTCACCGTAAAAAAGGCTGTGTCATAAATGATAAAGGTAGTTTGTCTTTGTTATTTCTTACTTTCAGGAAGTTTCTTTCGCCAAAAGAACATAAAATTAACCTAATTTCTATAAGCTCGTGGAGATTTGGAAATGATTTTGAATTACCCACAAACCACACAAGTACAACATATGTTCGATTAGAGAAGTGTTGGCAGAAAAAAAGAACAGGTTGAAACAATGAATTAGACATGAGAGAGAAATGTAGTGTGTGTGTGTGTGTGTGTGTGTGTGTGTGTGTGTGTGTTTTTAACAGGATCAGTAATTGTAGTTTGTGTTGCTGTGTTTGTCAAAACAATAAAAGCTGCAGAATAAGACCAAACAGAGGTGACAGAGACAAACCAAGTGTGAGTGCGGTGTATAAGTCACTAGCCGTGAACCTCGGCGTTCTTCTGTATGCCACACGCATCAGTAAACACAGGCTCTGGAGTCCAACTTTTCTGTTTGTGTGGTCTTTACTTCAAACTTAGACTGATACAAACAAAAGATGAATTTCTAAATTAAATTACATGACGGTCAAAAGACTGTGATGCTCCAGGCTCTGGGCTTCTGGTTCAGCTTCTGTTTCCTTACATTTTTATAATCTTAGCAGCCAATAGGATTGCATCAAACAATGATGTCAAGACTTATGCTATTATTACTTGACAATCATATAATATGCATAAATTATTAATAATAAATCAAATATAAATATAAATCTGAATTTTTAACTGAAGCACAAAAAAATGGCTCTAACACCAAGGTTCTAATAGTTTTGGATTTTTCATTCTAGTTTAGTTTTTATTTAGTTTGGACTTTTTTTCTCTAATTCAGTTCATTTTAATTCATTTTTAGAGCAGGTTTAATAGTTTTTATTAGTTTTAATTTTTTTTCTAAATGCTTAGTTTTAGTGTAATTGTAGTTCAGTTGTAGTTCAGTTGTAGTTCAGTTGTAGTTTAGTTGTAGTTCAGTTGTAGTTCAGTTGTAGTTCAGTTGTAGTTTAGTTGTTGTTTAGTTGTAGTTCAGTTGTAGTTCAGTTGTAGTTCAGTTGTAGTTTAGTTGTAGTTCAGTTGTAGTTCAGTTGTAGTTCAGTTGTAGTTTAGTTGTTGTTTAGTTGTAGTTAGTTGTAGTTCAGTTGTAGTTCAGTTGTAGTTTAGCTTGTAGTTCAGTTGTAGTTCAGTTGTAGTTTAGTTGTAGTTCAGTTGTAGTTCAGTTGTAGTTCAGTGGTCTCTTTTCTCTTCTTCTCTGTGCTCCTATTCAAATCAATCCCAGACAGGACTCTGCTGCTTTAGTCTCCATGTTTCCAGGTAGAGTGGGGACCAGAAGACGACTGGAAACCACAAGTGAACACAAGTGACGGAGCAAAAAGTGTCGTATGGAGACAGCACAGAAAACTGAGAGAGACAAAGAAATCCATTTAACATCAATCTGACATTGACAAAGATGAAAACGAAGGGAATTTGATCCATTCAAATGACCACATGGATGTGGTTGTTTTGATGCTGTTGTGTGTTCGTACATGTTGTACCGCATTTGTCCATCAGTCACCGCCAAAGCGTTCTGGACATAGCAACATGATTGTGAGGATATTATTTTCAAAATGACAAATATCTGACAAAATATTGGTCCGATCAACTCACTGTTTTCACTAGTCTGTTCACTGAGCAAAAATACAGAAGTATGACAAACTACCGACACACACACACACACACACACACACACACACACACACACACACACACATTTAGGTCACTTTGCTTTTATAATATACAAATTATATATTTAAAATCCATCTAAAAACACTCCATAGTAATATATAAGCCAGTTTATATATCCAGATCATTCATTGGTCCTTTTTTTTTTTTTTTTTTATCATTACACGTTACCTACATTAACTAATAGTAATTTAACTGGTCAGCTACGTAATACATTCAACTGCATTAGAGTCATGTGGTACAACACTGGCCTCACACTGTGTGCAAATTCTGAATGTGTTATTAATTTAAGTTGATGGCATGCTCACACACTTCCACAGCAACTGCCTGATGAATAACGCAGACATTAACACGGTGATTCACTGCTGTTTTTGGTGGAAAGATAACAGAGTTGGTAAAAGGGTAACGGGGCATCTGGGGGCGTCAGAGACTGTTAACTGGTATAGACCAGGGGTGTCAAACATGTGTCCCAGGGGCCAAATGTGGCCCCCCAAAGGTTCCAATCCAACCCATGGGATAAATTTACAAAGTGTAAAAACTCCACAGTCCAGGCTGGGGAACTCATTTTAGTTGTGGTTCCACATCCAGACCAATCTGATCTACAGTCCAATAATAACAGCAGAAGAACCCACAAAAAAGAATGACTGCAGATTTACTACCGGGTTTGATGGGAAAAAATAATATTACATTATGTCTATAAATAATGGCAACTTCAAATTTTTGTCTTTGTTTTAGTGTAAAAAATAACATTAAATTATGAAAATATTTCCATTTCCAAACTCTCCTGTAACAATAAAATGTGAATAACCTGAACAAATGTGACCAACCTGAAATGTCTGTATTAAATTCAGTCCAGTTTGAACTCTTTTCTTCCTGTTCCTCAGTGTTTAGTGTCTTTGGAGATCTGATCCAGAATGCACATGGACTAATGAGAAGTTACTACTCAAAAATCACCCAAATTCACCCAAAAATGACCCTAAAACCACCTAAAAATGACTAAGAAACCATCTAAAATTCACCCAAAAATGACCCTAAAACCACCTACAGACCATCATTTCGTTAGTTTTCGCTAACGATAATAACCTTGGTTATATAATGGAAGTTCATTTCTTCACGTAGGAGTGAATGCATGTGTCTTTGATTGTGTGTCTGGGGGTGTGTGGGGGGGTGGGAATGATGGTGAGGAGGGGGGGTGGTATTGGTTGGGGGTATTGGTGGGCGGGAAGGTGGGGGGTCAATGGGGTGGGGTGTGTGGGGGGGTCTACCATTTGAAAGTAAGCTCAGTCAGGTGGGGAATTCCAAAGGCAGGATATGATTAGTGCGGCTGAACTCACAGCTGTCTGGAATGAGGTCAGTCCTACAGATGGTGTGGGGGGGGGGGGGGGGGGGGGGGGGGGCTTTAAATACAAACCAACTTCAGAACTTTTATTCAGGTGATTACAGACTCTTCAAACCTCCCTTTGGTCAAACTCAGCCTTGTCTTTTTTTTTTTTTTTTTTTTTTGGCAAAACCTGAAAAGATTTTTAACAATAATTGTCAGTTTTTCTTCAGTGTCAAACTGTTTTTGGGCAAATACAACATTAATGAGCGCAATAATGATCCTCGACTTTTCAAACCCCTCTACTATCTGTAACGCTTCTCTGACACACTGACCATGGGAACAGCTGGCTTGGCTGTTCCAGATGCAGATGTTCACTCTTCATTGTGCTGGTCTTATACTGTGTTTCCACTGTGTGGAACCAGCTGGACTCCACTCTGGTACCAGGTCCTATTCCAGACCGTTTCCACTCTGGTACCAGGTCCTATTCCAGACCGTTTCCACTCTGGTACCAGGTCCTATTCCAGACCGTTTCCACTCTGGTACCAGGTCCTATTCCAGACCGTTTCCACTCTGGTACCAGGTCCTATTCCAGACCGTTTCCACTCTGGTACCAGGTCCTATTCCAGACCGTTTCCATTCCAGGATACTCCCCACTTTCCAGTACCTGGTCGTCATTACGATGCGGTGCGTTACTTCTGTGTCGTCTGCTCAGAGCTGCTGATAAACGCCCTCGTTTCGTGTTGTCTGGTCAAACTCCTGCTGAATGTTTGCGTCTGAACCTCCTGGACAAACCATGGTGTAGTTTTACAGACTGTCATCATGTGGATTCACCTACTGACAGATTTACTGGAAACTTCTGCATCTGTTTTTTGTAAAACGTTGGTCACACAGACGACTCTGACCAATCAGAGGTCTGCAGTGTTTACACAGTGTCACCTTTTAGTATCTGGTCCCCAGTCCTGGAACTTCAGCAGAGGTGAGACCAAAAAACTAGTACCAGGTACCAGATTCCAGGTCCTTTTTTGTAATGAAAATGCAAAAAGGTCGAGTCGAGTCGGTACCACGTAGAGGAAACACAGCGATAGTCTCTGCTGCCTCCACAGTTAGCTCTGGCCTTCACCAGATGGTCTTCGTCAGCAAGTGGTCCACTTGGGCCTGGACTAATTTGTGGGTTGTTTGACTATGGGTCACTTGACTCGTCTTGTTTTTGTGAAAACCTGTCTTTTGGGGGGTGGGGGGTGGGGGGTGGTGGTGGGGGGGGGGGGGGGGTTTGATGGTGGATGACTGGAGTTGTCAGGATTATGCACCTTAAGTCTTTTCCATGAGAAAAACTGTCCTGTCCAACTGACCCTCCTAAAAACCACCACTGTCCACTAGGTTAGCAACTGTAACTACGACCAGGAGGACGGTTAGGGACCAACAGTGTTGGGCAAATTACTTTTAAAAAGTAATTACTTAAAGTTACTAGTTACTTTCCCAAAACAGTAATTGTATTAGTAATGGAATTTCTCCTTCATAAATGTTATTAGTTACCAGGGAAAGTAATTATTGCATTACTTTTTTTGAAAAACCTTCAAATATGTAAAAGGAAACTGATTTTTGAGTGTGTTTCACAGGTCAGTTACAGAGTAGAACAGCAGACAGGGACTGAAGACCAGGACTATGGTAAGGCTGGGGTCCACCAGGGCCAGGCTGGGGTCCACCAGGGCCAGGCTGGGGTGCACCAGGGCCAGGCTGGGGTCCACCAGGGCCAGACTGGGGTCCACCAGGGCCAGGCTGGGGTCCACCAGGGCCAGACTGGGGTCCACCAGGGCCAGGCTGGGGTCCACCAGGGCCAGGCTGGGGTCCACCAGGGCCTGGCTTTTCCACCACATGAGTGCATATGTGTATTTATAGAAGCAGATGCTCCTCCAGTTAATCCCACATCTGCACTTTTTTCAGCGGCTCCTCCTGGACACAGCAGGAAATGTCTTCAGTCCACTCAGTCAGACTGTCACTGAGAACTCCTCCCCTAAATTAGCTGCGTTCAGGTGCCTGTGTTGTGCTGGGACAACTCAAACTGGTAGATGTCATCAGTCATTCAGGTGAAGGGGGCGTGGACAACTCAGATTCATGGACACACAGGTGAAGGCTGAAGGCATTGTGGGTAATCTGAATAGAAGAACAGCTCGTAAACGAACGGCTCGCAACAAATCGGCTCTTATCACTTAAATGACCCGTTCAAAAGACTCAACTCGTCCGTGAACGTCACCTCTCTGGTGCCTGTCTGAGCGAACCAGGACTGATAACAGCTGTTAGATACCAGCACAGAGTAAAACACTGCATTTTACTGTCGGTAACAGTAACAGCGTTGTAACATTTCAAATAGTAATTTATTAGATTACCCGTTACTGGAAACCAGTAACGGCGTTAATAATGCCGCTACTTTTAACGCTGTTATCCCCAACACTGGGGACCAAGCAGTAAGACCACCAGGAGACAGAATTAAAGTTTCAAGTGTGGGTTTTTATTCACCCAAAAGTATTCAAAAAATGTTTACAAATGATAGTTTTATCAATTGAGTTTATAAAAGAGGTCGACATAACAGAACCGTACTCAAAAATAATCGCAACTAAAGCTGAGAACACGAACTGATGCATCAAACAAAGCGACAAAACTGACCGAACAAAATGAGACAAAGGGGAACAAATACAGAGGTTTGGCCAAACCATGAAACAAAAGAGGGGAAAGAAAATGGTCACTAACTAGAACTAAATACAACTGAAGCTTTGGTAACAATAAATCCCCCCATGACGAGTTAGGGATGGGAATCGATAAGAATTTAACGATTCCGATTCCATTATCAATTTTGCTTATCGATCCGATTCTCTTATCGATTCTCATTGGGTGAAGGAATAAAAGAGTACAAACAGGTGTGTTTGCATTAACTGTCTTTTTTATATTTCCATCTGCACAGAAAATAGAACATACACAGTATGTACAAATAATAAGAACAGATGACGCTGGGCCCAGTTGGGGGGGGGGGGGGGGGGGAACAGACACAAAAGTGAAACTACAGACGCTTTACTAATTCCTCTATTGCTCCACTCATTTCCACCAGGAGTCACATGTGGATTGGATACCCCCAGTCACCAGTCAGGTAATGGCTGACATCCCAACAGGGTAAGGTTAAAGGTTAACTCAGGTCAGTATCCCTGTGGGGTCTCTGTGGCACACCCACCCTACTGCACACAAAGCATGTGGCATTCACAATTAGCGTTAGCATGTAGCACATTGGTAACAATGAGCTGTGCAGAAGGCGACCTTCATGTGACAGCAGAATTAATGCACCTGGTTTTAATGGAGGAACAAACTGGAGGAAACTCAACTGGACTGGTTTGGACTGGGAATCCAAACCAGAACCTTCTATATGTGAGGCAGAAGCGCTAACCACTATAGCCCATCCATTTTCCATAACTTTAGACACTCTGTAAGTGCTGCTGACATAAATATGATTGGACATTAATAAGGGCTCTTTTTTACCCATATGTAATCAGCTGATATCTTGTTTTCTAAGGAAAAATCACATGACATGGGTTTGACAAATTACCGGAGGTGAAAGTGGGTTTCTGCTGTATTGTTACCAAAAGTCTTCAAAAGTTGTAGCCATCCAAAATACAACACAGATTTGGAATTTCAAACCTAAAACAGAGTGAGTTGTGTTTACAAAACTTTCCATTTTAGGTATTTTAAAACCTAAGGTGAGTTGTATTTGTAGCAAAAAAATATGTAGTTTAGACCAGCAGTGCTCAACTGGTCCGGCTTCAAGACCCACTATCACCCCTCAACGACAAGAAGTGACCCAAATTTAGAAAAGTTAAACTCCTCAAATTTATTTAATAAACAGATGTTGTGTTTTGAACCTGAGATAATACAGAATAAGACACAGACCAGTTTAATAATAAACCAAACTGACCAGCAGGTGGTGATACAGATGGAAATATTCCCTTTGACACTAAATTAAGTCCATTTGAACCCAAACTAAACAGTGAACTCAGTTAAAAATGAAAAGTTCATTCAGTCACTTACTGAAGAATTAAACCCACTGAGGTTTTAGTCCAGTGGAGGTAAAACCAGATCTGATGGAGTCTGTGGGTCTTTTGGTGGGTCTTCTTTTATGGTGGTAATTATCATTACAGCACATTACCACCCCCTACTGTTGGGGAGTGGGAATGGACAGGCTCAGCTCTAATATATCTATATCTATATCTATATCTATATCTATATCTATATCTTTATCTATATATATTTTGACAAAAGCAAGACGAGACTCTTCTACCATATTAAACTCAAACAAGAAAGGATTAAAATATGGAACTGAAACAAGAAAACGGGTAACTTCAGTTCAGTGTACCAGTTCGTCCAGTGGTTGTGTTTTCTTTCAGGTCAGTAAATGAACAGTTCATCTGGTTTCTGTGATTTCGCAGCAGAATGTGTGACGGTATTAAACTGAACTGTGTCAGTGAAGGAGCAGATCTGAAAACAGCTGTCAATCAAACCGGATTCAGCCTTTGGACCCATCCTCCAATCAGCACGCAGAAGCTTGGCGTCCGGCCCGGCCGAGCTCCGCCCACAGCTCCATTCACCCCCAGAGACGCCAAGCGTCCGGGGGCGGGACAACATGGTGTCATTTGTCCAGTGCTGGTCCAGTCTGTAGTGGTTTTCCAGCAGTTCCACTCAGTCCCATTGAAGTGCATGGACGCTGAGCGTCTACGGACAAATGCACTGAGCAGAGATGGAATGAACAAACACAGACACGGGAATGGAGGAGAAGTGAACAACATCCAGTCCACTGATCTGGGATCAGACTGATTCTGAACCAACTGGTCTGAGAGATGAATGTGTTCCAACACATTTGGAGTCAATGAAATGAAAACAACTGAACAGATTTGAGCATTTCATTTTCATAATTTCAGGGGAAGCTGAGCTTCCACTGCAGTCGGACAGAAAACACCTGTGGTACTCAGCTGTCCGTCCACATGGACTTCAGGTCACATTTCTGCGTCCAAGGCCCTCCTGTCTCTGGTATTGGGGGGGGGGGGGGGGGGGGGGGTCTGTATGTAACTCCAAAGTAATACAGGAGTCATGTAACCCATTACAACTGTGAGAATATCATAAGGTAAGGAATTACTTTGAAATAACAGTAACAAGTAATCTGTAATGGATTACATTTTATAATGAACTTGCACAACACTGGTCATCATGCAACAGTCTCAGTGGTCTCAGTGGTGTTCTGTTGAAGCCCTCCGACTGGAGACTGAATCTGAGGAGATTCC
>NC_043979.1:1129228-1164228 GCF_902148855.1 Sphaeramia orbicularis
AGGAAACCAGCCGGATCCGGTCCTGAAGGCACCTCAGGTCCGGTCCTGAAGGCACCGCAGGTCCGGTCCTGAAGGCCCTGCAGGTCCGGTCCTGAAGGCACCGCAGGTCCGGTCCTGAAGGCACCTCAGTCCGTTCCCTGAAGGCACCGCAGGTCCAGTTCATCCACAGGTGAAAAACCCAGGACATTTAGGAACGGCTCCGTTTACAGGAACACATGAACGCATCAGTACACCACTGTTACAAAGGAAAACAGGAGGGAATGGGGTCAACATATGGTCCCGGGACCAAAACCAGCCCCCCAAAGGGTCCAGTCTGGTCCACCAAGGGTCCAGTCTGGTCCATGGAATGAATCTGTGAAATGCAAAATTCCATACAGATAAAATAATCCGTTTAGTTCAGTTCCACTTCAGACCAGTTTAACCTCCTAACACCTCTAAATACTCACAACTCCATTTTTTCTCTTTGTAAATGTAAATACAACCTGAAATGTCTGAAGAGAAGTGCAATTTTAGAATGTTCCACGTTTTACTAAATGTTTTGTGTGTTGTAGATCCACTGATGATCTGTAAGTTCTAATGTACATGTGGAAATGATAAACTGAGAAAGAATATTGTTCAAATTAATTTTTTTTTTCAGTTTGTTCATCTTATTCACATTGTTTGAAAGGACAGTTTGTAGATGTAAACATTTTCGTTGTTTAATTTTACTTTTTTCACTGTAAAACATAGAGAAAGTTTGCAGTTGTCATTAGTTCTATATTATTGTTATTGTTCTGGTTGGGTCCACTGCAGATCAGATGGAACTGAATGTGGAACTGGACTAACAGGACTTGGACAGCCCTGCTCTAACCTGTACCCACTGGACCCCCCCTCCACTGCTCTATGCCCCCCCCCCCCCCCTTACAGCACCCAGTGCATGGGGATGTTACGAATTCTCAGACTGCGACAGTTTAGTTCAGGTGAACGTTAGTGTCAGTGATGAAGGAGGAAAAACCGACACAACCTGATGGAACTGACAGCAGGACGGAGGAACCCTGAACTGTAGAACCTTCCTTTGAATGAACAGCACCACCTGGTGTAGAGTAAAAGTAGAACCAGAAGGAACACTGATGTTCACACTGAGAATCACACTGAAAAGATAAAGAAGGTTTGAACCAGATCAGAAGGATTTAGAAGGAAATACACTCCAGAGTTTATGATATTAATTATTATACCGTGATTACACTGTAAAAAACAGAGTGTCAATTTACTGTTAGAGAGTTGAATTTAACTCTGTTTCAGATAACTTTTGGTCCCACTCAAAATTTGAGTAAAATTTACTCTGTGGCCAGTGTCAGATTTTCAGAGTTAATTCTACTCAGTTCAGCGTCAAAAATTAAACATGAAATGTGTAAAATTATTTCACACTGTTAGAGTAATGTGATTACACTTTATAGAGCTATTTTTTACAGAAGCGTATTGCATTCACACACAAAAAAATTCGGCTCCGTTTTTCTGAATTAATGAGATACTTTTTCTGAAAAATAAAAATTCGGCTCTATTTTTACGAGATAATTATCTCATTAATTCAGATAAACAGAGCCAAATATTTATTTTTTGTGAATACAATACACTTCTGTAATTTTTACTCCAAATGTAGTTTTAAAAATGACTCTATGATGTGTTAATATTAATTTCTCTACAGTGTTATTTTCTTCATTAGTTTGCACCCTATGCTAATATTGAAATAATGTAGAATTGCAGGGGTTCGGGGGGGGGGGGGTCATGAGATGATTTTCAGAAAATTCTAGAACTATCTCTTATGGTGGTGATGATTAAAAAGTATATTGTTCCATTTATAATTTGAGGGGGTAAAGTTTGCTCTACGGGTGTCACCCCACTTAAAGTTTTTACTTAAAAGAGGAGAATTGTATTTGTTTATTTATTTTGTTTATTTTTTTTTATTCATTTCTTTTTCTGACACTCAGTTCAGCGTTCCTCTGACAGGTTTGACTAATGGTGTCGCATTAACCCTTTCACACATGAATTACAAAAAATGTATCAAGATTTTTTTTTTTTTTAGATTGATTTTATAGCTCAAAATTAGGCTAAAGTTGAAATGCATTTTGAATTTTTTTTTTTTTTTTTTTTTTTAAATATGGCTTTATTAAAACATTTAACCTCCTGAGACCCAGGAAAATACAAGTTATGGCTTTTTTTTTTTTTTATTAAATAATTGCCTATATTGGAAGGATCACGCTGCAACAGTTTTTTCTGATGCATTTTTAAAAAACACTTATGGAATGTCCTTTGCAGTTGACAGTTTTTTGGGGGGGTTTGTATAAAGTTGTGAAACTCTTTAAACTGGACAGTAAAGCCACAGCTGAGTCTTGGGAGGTAAACTTTATGAGATGACAGAAGAGTCCAAATTATAAAACTTAGATGATCCTTTTTTCATTGTATTCCTTAAGGTCTATAGACACTGCCCCCCTGTGGTTTGGAGATATTGTCTTTAGAACCCTTTGAAAATGAGCTTCAATTATGTGTGCACAAATGTGGACGTCATGCATGAAAGGGTTAAAATAAAAAAAACATAAAAAGGCCAGTAAACATTGTAAAAGTTACATGAATATTTTTACATTTACAAACTATCTTTTCACCAAAAATGCAAATAACCTGAACTGTTTTAATCTCAGTGTAATCGTCCTGTGTTTGTAGATCCACTGTGATCTGTTCGTTCCAATGAACATGTGTCTGTGATAAACTGAGGAGGAATACTGATACAATTACACTGATTTATCTAAGAAAAGCTCAGATTTTCATGGTTGTTCATGTTATTCACAGTATTTTTTAAAGGATTGTTTGTAGACGTAAATGTTTTCATCGTGTTTTACATTTTTTTTTACACTAAAACCAAGAAAAAGTTTGTATTTGACATTATGTTTCAATCTGTTATTATTGTACTGGCCCCGCCCACTTCTGATCATACTGGAACCTGGCTTTATTGTAATATTTAACTCAGGTCATTCATTATATATTTATATGACTGCAGATACATTTACTGTTACATTAAAATAAAGAATAATGAGTGTTTATTTTAACTTTCATGCAGAATATTTTCTATTAAATATTATTTACATTATTGTTATTATCACTGATGAATCTTTCAATTGTATGTGAAATTTAAGATTTAATAATAATAATAAAAAAATCTGTACAACTTGTATTTTTTATTGTAAACAGACACATCTGTGGTGGCCCAGAGGTGGAACAGCCCACAAAAATTATCCACTACAAGAAAAAAAAGAGAACAGCCCAAAAAATTATCCCTACGTATTTTTTAGAATAACTTTATTTTTAGCGCGGTGGGTTACTTCCTTAGCATTAGCCACATTAGCTGAAGGCCTTAAAAATTTTCAGTCTATGCTTTTATTTTTTGTGGTGGCCTTACTTTTAAAGCAAGACCTTTTGGGTAAACAGCGCCCCCTTCATTGAAAAGGTGGATGATGATTTTTTTCTTATAGTGGATAATTGTTTGGGCTGTTGCACCTCTGGGCCACCGTACACACCACTGGTCTGTGCACTAAACTTAAATATACATTTGAATATGAATTTAAACACATGAACTGGTTTGAGCTTTTTTCTTTACAGTTTAATAAACTACAGTTTTCAGGCAACATTGAAAATTCAAATGTCATGTTTTAAGAAAAGCCGACGTTACATTTGTATTTGTGAGATTAAAGGTTAAATGTTGTTTTATCTGTATGAAATTTCATTATTATAAAATCTTGAGGCATTCAGTGGTGCAGTGTTTTCAACCTTGGGGTCGGGACCCCAAATGGGGTCGCCTGGAATTTATAGTAATTAAAAAATTAAAACTTACTAATGAAAATTGACATTATATAGCCTAAATGTCCTCTAAAATTAACATTTGCAACATAGTATAGCAAACTATTACACATCAAAAACAAATTAACGTTAGCGAAAAAAAGTCTCCGTTTTGAATGTCTGGGGTCACTAGAAATTTCTAATAATTAAAAAAAAAAAATTCTAAAAAAAAACTTAATAAAGATTTACATTATATTGTCTAAATGTCCTCTAAAATTAACGTTTATTTGCAACATATAGCAAACTATTACAGGATCAAAAACAAATTAATTTTAGCAAAAAAAATGTTAATGATGTTAAAATGGGTCAGGAGTAAAAAAGGTTGGAAACCACTGCAGTCGTGGGTTTGTGTGTTTTAATATTAACCTGAAAAGTCCTTCTTTTAAATCACTAATATTTTGAGTTTTTCTTCAGATACTTCTTTTACTTTTGTCTCACAGTGTTTGTCTGATTGTGTGGAAATAAAGCTGCTGTGGAAAAAAAGGTAACTACTGTTAAAGCACATGTGATCATCTAAACCACAGGTGTCAACATGCCACCTGGGGGTCAAATCTGCCCCCCCCCCTATTGCGGCCCTGCAGGATGAAAGGTCAGAAATGAACCTGAACAGTCCAGGTTGAACAAATCCTTTTGGTTCTGGTTCCACATACAGACCAATGGGATCTACAGTCAAAAGAACACAATAACCCAGAAAGAATGACACACATTTTCTTATGTGGAAAAAATTGAAGAGAAAAAAAAAAGATTACACTAAAAATATTTACATTTACAAAACTATTCTTTCACAATAAATGCAAATAAATACATAAATAAAACAGATGAACAACCTGAAATGTGCAGTTTGAACAATATTCTGCCTGTTCCTAAATGTTTTGCATTTATGGATCCACTGGGATCTGCAGTTGTGTTCAGAAGAACAGATGGAATATTGGAGAAACTGTTCACATTTTAGTTCAAACTCTTAAATTTCAACAATATTCTGCCTGTTCCCAAATGTTTATGGAACACTGTGTGTAAATGTACATGTAGAAATAAGAAGTCCAGGCAGAATATTGATAAAATTGACCTAATTTTTCAAATGAAAGTTCTGTTTTTGTCAGGTTATTCACATCTTTGTTGTAAAACGTAATATTTTCATGATCTTTTTTTTTTTTTTGTACTAAAACAAAAAGAAAAACTTGGATTTGTCATTATTTATAGGTTATGAAGTCAGTATTTTACTGGTCATGCCCGCTTGAGATCAAATTGGGCAAGTGGGTCAGAACCAGTAAAATACTATTATAATAACCTGTAAAAAAATTATTAAATAATGACAACTACAAATTGCTACTAGCTAAAATTACTAGAGCAAAATAAATTGATTTCGTATCAATCCGACACTGACAAAAATGAAGGGAATTTTATCCATAATTTTTATCCATTTTAGTTAGTTTTGTCAACACACAATACAGTTTTAGTTGGTTTTTTTTCTTTTAATTACAGTTTTTATTTATTTCACTTAACGAAAATGTCTTTTCAATTCTAGTTTTCGTTATTTTTAGTTTTCATTAACGATAACCTTGGTCAGAACCAGTAAAATACTATTATAACTTGTAAATAATAACAACATTTTCTCTTTGCTTTAATATAAAAAAGTACAATTACATGAAAATTTTTACATGAACTATCCTTTTACAAAAAATGTGACTAGCCTGAACAAATATGAACCTGAAATGTCTTAAGAGAAATAAATGCAATTTGAACAATCTTCTGCCTGTTCCTAAATATTTATGGAACACTGTGTAAATGTACATGTAGAAATAGTAAGTCCAGGCAGAATATTGTTAAAATTGCACTAATTTCTGTTTTTCAGGTTATTCACATCTTTTCTGTAAAATGTAATTTTTTTGTATTTTTTTTGTACCAAAACAAAAAGAAAAACTTGGATTTGTCATTATTTATAGGTTATGAAGTCAGTATTTTATTGGTCTGGCCCGCTGCAGATCAAACTGGGCTGAATATGGAACTGAACTAAAATGAGTTTAACAGCCCTGGTATAAAGTACACTGTTCAAACAACAGTTGGACCAAACAAGGATACAAAACAACGAAAAGTGGCTGGAATAAAAAAATTGCTTTAATAACAGTAAGACTGCTGGTGGCAGTAGGTGATTTTTCAAAGTATATACACAACAAACAACAGTCAACATCTGCAAATCACAAACTACACACAACGATACAGTTCATATCAAAGTCCACTTGTCTGCCAGTCCCACAGGGATAATTCAACACAAAGCTGAGTTTCATTGAGTTACTTTGTAGTTTATAATAAAAACATGCTTTACACTTTTCTATATAAAAGGACACATTTTACAGATATTATTACAGTATAATTCAAAAGCGTTTGTTTTTTTTTTTTTGATAAGTGGATGTGTAAAAAAACATTTGATTTGTAGGGCACCAGTCTGCAGCAGACTTGACTTGTTCTAGTCCTGAGATTCTGCGAATAAAACCAAAAAACCAAACAAGAAAAAGCAGGTTAGGTGTGTTTCTCCAGTACGACGGTGGGCTGCATGTCGTGTAACTGTCTCAACATCAGGTTGTTTCTTTCCAGTCTCACTCTGGGCTCCATGTCCTGCAGCTGCTTCACAATCAGCTCCGTAACGCCTGAGACGGCCACGTCCAAAACGATCCGAACTTTACTGAGCGACTTCAGGTTCCGCCGGTTGTTGAACTTGATGCAGGTTTCTTTGGCGTTGGGACTGGGGGTTTTACTTCGCGTGTCCGTCGGCTCCGCGTTACTCCTCAGGGAGTTATCAGATTTATTTGACTGCTCGAGAAACTGTAAGAAGGACATTTCGAAGCCCATGGGTTTGAAGGAGGCTAGCTGGACGCTCTGATCGGACACGTCCTGCAGCGCCGGCGGACAGGTTGAGTCGGACTCGTCGTCTCGACTGTAAACCACATCGGCCTTCGTCGCGCGTGGGATTTTCTTGCGTTTCACTATCTTTTCGATTAGCTTTCGCGGGCGTCCTCGTTTTCGTTTGAGCACCACAGAGCCGTCAGAACTGTCGTCATTGGATAACTTGCTGTCTAATATACAACTGGGATGCCTGTGCAGGTGCGTTTGCGTAGAAGGGGTCTGGAACTGTTGAACTCCCCTCCTTCTGGGCTGCTCTGGCACAGGAACTCACCGTCGGACAGATCGGAACCATTGTCCGATTTAGAATCCTCACTCCTGATGGAGCTGCATTTCTGTTTGGGGCTTTTTTGCAGAATATGTAGTGACTCCTGTGCTGTTCTAAGTACTTTTCGGACAGTCCGTGTCCTACGTAATGTTTTAAAACGTTCTTCTCTGAACTCATGACAGACTCACAACCCTTTATCATGCAGGGATACTGCAAAGGGAACTTCTTTGTGCACATTGCCGATGCCTCTACGTTGGATTTCAAAGTGGGTTTTTCGTACTTCGTCCAGTAAATGTTCACTTTTCGGGCTCTCTTTGCGTCACTTTCCTTCTGAACGACCTTTTTATTGCTCTCGATGTTTTCCTTCCCGTTACTTGTTTTGGATATTTGGTAATGCAAAGTCTTTGAATTCAAAGTTGTCGACTTCTCTTTCATACTGTCCTCTGTTATTTGCTGAGTCTTTAGTTTCGATTGGTACAAATCCTGATGCTTTTTCATCGCGTGTCTGAGCATATTTGACTTTGTGGCATATGAACGATCACAGCCTTCGATTTCACATTTGAACAAACCGTTTAATGGCTCTGGTTTGGACAGCTTTATGTCTTTATGTTGTTCTTTGACGTGCCCGATGTACTTCCAGAAACCAGTGAAGTTTGAGGTGCATCCTTGGTGACCGCAGGTGAACCGTCCGAGGCTGATGCCACACAAGATGTTGCCCACCTTGTCGATGCTGAACTCGTGCAGCTGGAAGTAATGCTGGAGAAGGTTGGGAACTTCCTGAAAAACTCGGGAGCAGTCTTTAACCTGGCATCTGAATTCAGAAATGTGGGGGACCTCCGCCTCCTCTTCTTCGTGTTCCGTTACTTCGTCGAAACCCTCACTCTGGTCCTGATCCTTGTTCACCTCCAAAGCGCAGAGGGCGGACTGATGAACGGCCCTGTAGTGGAGGATCAGGTTGTGCTGGATGGTGAAGGCCGCCACGCAGCCCTGGTGAACACAGCGGTAAGGTCTGTACTGACTTATGGCATCGCTCAAGGTTGGCTTCTTCTCCTTTGGCTTCTTGTTTAAGTCAATGCTGGGTTTGACTATCGCCTGCCCGTTAACTTCTTTATCTAGACTCTGAAGTCTGTTCGCTTGATGAGGGCCGGCTTTGGACGAATGGGCTCCAACTTGTTTCCTGCTCGTGTGCTGGACTGGTATCATGGGCAAATGTTCTGCTGTTTGTCCGGCCTGATAAGATGGCTGAGTTCTGAGTCAGGTTTGGTTGCCTCTGATTGTGTAAGACTGTTGGCTGCAAAGCGTGAATTACTGAGGAGCAGGTGTCACCTTGAAATTTTTGACTAGCTCTGTTCAAGTTATTATAATGGACAAATGGATCACATCCATTCGGTACTGATGAGGAAGCAGTTGGGGCTTGAGTGGGTGGAGGGTGGTTTGGAGTAGCAGCGGCTGCAGCAGCTTTGGCTAGTCGACGTTTCAAATCCAGATTTGCAATTTCTTCGGCCGATAATTTGTGAGCTGACTGGTAGTGAGTTCGGAGGTTTGAATTACGTGTGAATGTTTTATTACATTTCTGACACTGGAAGGGAGCGTATTGGCCGTACTGTTTTTTAACCACGTTCACCATATCGAATGTGTAATTATGAGACCTTGAGAGGTGTCTCCAGAACGCCTCACTTGACACTGTGCTAAATGTGCAGTTGTCATTCTCACAAGCAAACATTTTGGCCGGGTTTGATGGTTTTACATTACGTGAAACGACTTTTGCGGGTGCTTTGTGGCTGTCGGGGATGCTAGTTTGCTTCACTTTGCTACATGTTTGATCAGATAATTCTCTGACAAGGTTAAGCCTCTCGAACGCACTCTGAATTTCTGTTAGCCACTGTTGTTGGCTGCAAGGTACCTGACTGGGTTCAGGATCTAGATCACTTGCCACAGTGCAAGTCGGGCTCTGCACCTCCTGCTGCGGGGTAGTAGTCTGTCTAAAACTGGTAAAGCTTTGGGTTTTTAGGAGTACTTCAATTTCGCCCGATGACCCTGGAATGATAGAGTTTTCTTGTCCTCCATTAGCTGCATCACCCTTTACATCCCAACCAATTTGATGAGGTCCAAAGTTTTTAGGACTTGACACTGTGCTAAATGACATGGGACTTCTTGAAGTCACATTAGTGTCCATGTTGCTTGATTACACAAGCTATTTCTACGTTGAAAATCACCAGCGAGAATCTGCTCGCAGTCTCTTTTTGATATCGTGCTCAGTGCTCTTCCTTTGCATCCCGGGTTGCTTCGTGTCACTTGCTGGTATAGGACTAAGCCCACTATCGTGTAACAGTGTCTGTTTCACTGGGTTTGAATCCATATCTGATGTCTGGATCATTGTCTCAGAGTGATAGGGTTGAGGAGGGACTTCCCTTGGAATTACACTGTTTGTGGGAACAAGGCTGGAAATAGTATTAGTCTGCGTTTCTGTTACTACTTGGGATAAAAGCGAGTTAGGAAATTCATTACCGGAAAATGTATCAATCCTAGACTGTGGATAATGAGCAGCATTACACAAGTCAGCTTCTCTCCTGTGAACGTCTTCGGTGTGCTGTATGACCGAGCTTGCTGGATAACGTTCACTTGGCCCGTAGGGAACACCTGAGTTTGGGAACATGGGTGGAGGAACAGGTGGCTGCACATACAGATCTGCTATGTTTGATTCAGTCATGATTTGTTTGAGAATGTCTTCATTTGATTCACCATTTCCATAGACTGGCAAATTTCCTTGTGGATAATTAGCAGAGCTATAATCTTTTTGGCCTGCAGAACTACTCATTTCTGAATGCTGAGGCTTGCCCTGATAAACTGTGGCAGGATTGTACGAAAGACCGGGCTCAACACCGCTAACCGCTTGTTCAGAATTGAGGAGGTCGAGAAATGATGCGGGCAGGTCCGTGTTCAGTTCTGACTCTTCGTATGGTTTGCACACTGTACGTTTAGACAAATGGCCTCCAAGTGATTTGGGACTATCGAACTGTCTATAACATCTGCAACAGATCCATTTGCCATTTCTAACAATGGCTGGCCATTTGTCCTCCTGCTTTTTCTGGCTCGTTTAGGATTGTCAGGATTATTGTCTGAGACAGTTGGGTCTTTTGATGTGACTGGTTGTAGGGGCAAGACTTGACGGCATGTGGCTATGCAATGATTTAGTTTTTTCTGGTAAGTGGACTGGGATGGAATTATTTTGCATCTGTGGTGAATATAGTGAATGACAATTGGTCACCTGCTTTGCTACTTCTTCCATCCTTGAATAAGAGGACAAAAGGGACTGAGCACTGGTTTCCATGACTGGTGCCTGTAGGAGTCTGCTGAGCTGTTTATGCTTGATCCCAACAGTGGCATGTCCCTGCATGTTTGATCGATACATTTGGGATAGTACCGCAGTTTAGGATTTGTTGTCTTTCGGGGGCTGAAGGCCAGTTTTGATTGCCTTGTCGTGGGACTGTGGGTTAGTTTAATGACTTGTATGCTTTCTAACTGAGAAAGAACAATGGGATTTAAAACATTTTCCATTAGGAGTGAGGCATTCTGGTTGAGAGTGGAGGCTGAATGGGGGAGGTAAGGAACCGTAGTTTGAACTTGGGGGCCATGTTTGTGGTAGGCCGGTGGTTTGAATCACCTTCTGCCTTACAGCTCCTTGAAATGGTACAGTTGGGGGAACCAAACTGTGATTCGTGACAGAGGGTGTGCCTGGTGCAGGAGCGTAGGTTATCTTGATTTTAGTTCGTGCAGCCTTCCATTTGTCAAAGAATTCTGGGTGAACTGTTTTCATGTGCTTGGCGCACTTTTGTAACA
This sequence comes from Sphaeramia orbicularis, assembly GCF_902148855.1. Taxonomy (NCBI): domain Eukaryota; kingdom Metazoa; phylum Chordata; class Actinopteri; order Kurtiformes; family Apogonidae; genus Sphaeramia; species Sphaeramia orbicularis. The sequence continues at coordinate 1,140,102 of NC_043979.1, forward strand.
GCTGTAATTCCGTGTGCAGTTTTCAAATGCGCAGTGGTATCGCTCTCTAAGGCTGGAAGGGAATCTGGAGGTTTCTCTGTGTTTTCTATTCTGTTCGCAGTTAGAGGATGTGGAACTACTGTTGGAGGAAGTGGCCTGCAACATTGCTGGTTCTGTGTAGCTCTGGGTCGGTGCTACTAGGGGTTACTAACACTACTATTAAACACTGGCCCTAGATGTGTCGAGCTGTAACTCCTAATCTGTTACTCACATTACTAGGATACATTTGTGACTGAGCTTGTAATACATCTGTATCACAGGTATGTGATAGTTTACCTAAATTAGCTTCAAATGGAGGGAGGTGTTGATGTTGGGACGGTGTCATATAGTCATAAGTAGGATGATTTGAGTCACTTCTGTTTCCACTAGGATTAGATGATTGTGAATTCACCACCTGAATTACAGAACCTATGTGAATTCGGCATTTGACTGACTGGTACATTTGTGGCTCGTGTTTCATTTCATACTGTAGCCATGGATCCACAGATGCTTTGGAGATTTTAGCAGCTTTCAAGGGACTCTGGATATCTTTCAGGTTCAGGTTTAACAACAGTCTCAGGAATACAGTCACTTGGACTCTTGAGGATTCTCTTGTTTGATGGGGGTTGATCGGAAAGCATTTGTGCAATGAGTGATGGCCAGGCGTCCAAATTCTGTGGGGCTGCACAGAGGAAGGGCTTTCCTCTTTTTTTTTCGCAGTATGCCTCCTCCTGGTGCAAATCCAGCTGTTGTTGTGTATGGAATACCCTTCCCGCAGTCTAGACTTTACAAGTAAAGTTTTATAATGTTGTGCCTCGTGAGCGTACAGTTTGAAGGCCTCACTGAAAATCTTTCCGCAATTTGGAAACATACATTTGGCCTTAAAAAAAGTGTGCGTTTTCCTGTGGACGAGAAGTTCAGTGTTGGACAGGAAACTCGCCTTGCAGTTTAACTGTATACAGATGTACGGCTTCAACACCGCAATGCACCTGTAAATGATCGTTAAGGTGGTTGACGTTAACAAAGTGGCGGCGGCAGTACTGACAAAATGACCTTTTTACTCCGCATCTCGAGGAATGACTTTCGCTTCCTCGTCGTCTCCGTGAGCTTTAACGTGAGCGATGAGGTTTTTGAAGAACTTGAAGGTCTTCTACATTTTCCAACGGGGCAGATATTGTCTTCGCTTCTCTCTACATTACCCCAGGACAGTCTTGACTGAACGCTATCAAATCAATTCCCCATTACGCCCCGCAGAAGCAACCGTTTTCATAAAATTGATTTTCCGTCTGGCCTGTAATGCCGCAATGACCGGAGCGGCCGTTTAGGATTAGCCAGTTTCTTGGTGGTCTTCATTGCAGTTAGCCTCTCTTTGCATGACTGTTTAACATGCGATGTGACGTGGGGGAGCAGAGTGTCTTTTGAGCTAAAGGATTCCGTACATATCGGGCAGCTGTATACTCCGCCGCTCAGATGAGTCTGTGCGTGACGTACAATCCTGTGGCCTAGAAACTCTTTGTCACACAGAACACAGTACTGCATGTATGCCTGCCAGTTTCGAAACCTGGCAGATATGAAACCTTTTTCTCTCAGTTTCTTCATTTCTCTGTTTTTCTGTTTCCTGTCTGTTACATCTTTCAGTTCGTAGGTGCCGCTTACGAGGCGGTCTGCGCTTTCCAGAAACCCTTCCTGGCTGAAGAAGGGTTCTTCCTCCTCAGGGCTGTCAGTATCATTCAGTAAGTCGATAGATGACACTATGGAGGCCTCTTCACCCATCAGTCCTAAGCAGTGGCGCTTCAGTGCTTTCCAGTCCCAGAACTCTGGGTCAAAAGGCCACTGGGTTTTGAAAACCAACAGAAGCTCGCAGCGTAGTGAGTTCGGAACGGGCAATATTCTCCTCCTCTAGTTTTTGATCCGGTTCATTGTAAAGAGTCTCCCACGGCGTAGTACGAATCCACAGTGGGCTCCAGGAGGAACTCAGTCAGTTGGCAGGCCCGTTTTACTTCTAGGTCATTGGGAAGCAAACAGGAAATGGTTTTACAAACGGTGGCCTTCGTGGTTCCATCATTTGAGTCCATCCGCAGAGCTCGAATGCACATTTCAATGCACACTGGCAGTCCAAGGCTGTTGATCTAGGGGTAAAAAAAAAAAAAAAAGACATAATTAGCTATCAAATACTTAAAAAAAAAAGTAACAAAGAAGTTTAACTGTATCAAAGGAAAAACAGAATTAATAACTCAGCATTTTCTCGTACAACAATAGAGCAGGGGTGTCAAACTCTTTTTACTTCAGTTCCACATTCAGCTAAATTTGATCTGCAGTGGGCCGAACCAGTAAATAATAACATAATAATGTATAAATAATGTCAACTCCAAACTTTCTCTATGTTTTCGAGCGAAAAAAGTTAATTTACATTATGAAAAGGTTTACATCTACAAACTATCCTTTCAAAAGATGTGAATAACGTAAACAAACTGAAAAAATAAGTGTAATTTTATCAATATTCTGCCTCAGTTTATCATTTACACATGTTCATTTGAACTTACAGATCACAGTGGATCTACAAACACACAAAACATTCAGTAACAGGCAGAATATTGTTAAAATTGTACCGACTTCTCTTAAGACATATCAAGTTATTCACAATCTTTTAGCAAACTTATACTTTGAGTCTAAATACATGAAAAATATTTACATTTACAAAGAGAAAAATTTGTAGGTGTCATTATTTATATGTTATTATCAACGTATTTTACTGGTCCTGCCCACTTGAGATTGAATTGGTCTGAATGTGGAACCTGAAATAAAGAACTGTTAATATCTTTAGTGTAATTTTTGCATTTCACAAATTCATCCCAAGGGCTGGACCGGACCCTTTGGCGGGCCGGATTTGGCCCCCGGGCCACATGTTTGACACCTGTGCTATAAATAATAACAACCTCAAATATTTGTCTTTGGTTTAGTGCAAAAAATAACATTAAATTATGAAATATTAACATTTTCAAACTATCCTGTAACAATAAAATGTGAAAATCCTGAACAAATATGAACTTGAAATGTCTAAAGAAAATTAAGCACAATTTCAGCTATTTTCTGCCTGTTCCTCAGTGTTTAGTGTCTTTGTAGGTCCGATCCATAATGCACATGTAGAAATGATAAATTGAAGCAGAATATTGTTAAACTTGCACTTACTTTTCTTAAGAAATTTCAGTTTTTTCAGGTTATTCACATTTTTTGTTTGGATAGTTTATAAAAGTAAGTATTTCATAATTTAATGGGGTGTTTTTGCACTAACACAAAAGACAAAAATTTGGAGATGTCATTATTTATAGATTATTATGCTTTTATTTTACTGGTCCAGCCCACTGGAGATCAAATCGGGTTGAATGTGGCCCCTGAAAGAACATGAGTTTGAGACCCCTGTTCTAAAGGCATTTTATGAACCTCCAAGGTAGGGTCAGCCAAAATGCCAGTAGCAGACGCTGAAAATGACAGTTTACTGACCTCCGATTGGATGACCTTGATGAGGAATAAGATGTGGTACACTGTTTTGGAAAGTAAAGACATCTGGCGGCATCTGTCGAGGAAGTCCTTCTCTGAGGGCTCGAACCGCTTCAGCAGTTTACTCCAAAATAAAGTCAGCTCCCTGGTCAGACAAACGGGAATTCATCATCAATAACAGTCTATTATTTGTTGAGGTCAATGTTGTCTGTCGACTCTTTTACTGTTAAGTGTCATAAATTTTGGTGGCAGTGATAGAAGTTTTCTCACCAAGCGCAGTAGGTGTCTCCTTGGAGAAGCTGTCGAGTCAGGAAGGCTGAGCACAAGCTGAATGCTGCCTTCTCATCTCCGTCTGACTCCAGGTTGCAGATCATTTCTAGGGCGTCGCGGCAGTCCACCTTCGAAAGCTGCAGACAGCACAGCCATATGTTACTGACGTTTATCATTAAAAAGACAACTTAACACTACCATCTAGTGGAAAAAGTCCTGCATCACAACAGAAAAGAGTGAAAAGCACGACTTCATCATGCCCAGTGTGAGAAAGGAAATGGTGCTGTTCAGTGTAACAGGGTATCTCATAGTAGCGCAAGCAATTTTAAGGCCACACAAATGAGGAGTTTGAACATTAAAGATCGTCCAAGTAATCATAACTTTGGTCATAACTGCTAAAGTCAGCAGTGGGATTGGCTTCACCAGATCAGTTGTGTGAAGCTGAAGTTTGTAGACTATTTAAAACCCAAAAATTTGCTGGAAATAGGGCTGCAACAACCACTTGACAACTAATTAATTAGTCAACGGGTCATTAGTGATGTCATCGTGTGTATCCCTCAGTATATAATCCCATATTAAACAAAGAACCTGCTTACATCCACACTAATACTCCGATCATAATCCAATTTCTGGAGTTATCAGATTATTGAAGTGATCATGTCAACGGTATAATCTGATGGGTTTTATCAGATAACAGCAGTAATCTGATTATGAGGAATCAGATTAACACACCTGGATTTGTCCCCAGTATGCTGGTGTCTTCCTGCATGTGTACAGGCTAATCCAGGGGTCTCAAACATGCGTCCCGGGGGCCAAATGCGGCCCTCCAAAGGTTCCAATGCAGCCCACTGGATGAATTTGCAAAGTGCAAAAATTCCACAGTCAAGGCTGTCAAGCTCATTTAGTTCAGGGTCCACATACAGATACATACAATATGATCTCATGTAAAATAATAGCATAACCTACAAAAAATAATGACTCCATATTTTCTTCTGGATTTGATGTGGAAAAAATAATATTACATTATGTCTATAAATACTGACAACTTCAAATTTTGTCTTTGTTTTAGTGCAAAAATAACATTAAATTATGAAAATATTAACATTGACAAAGTATCCTGTAAAAACAAAATGTGAATAACCTGAACAAATATGACCAACTTGAAATGTCTAAAGAAAATTAAGCACAATTTGAACTATTTTCTGCCTGTTCCTCAGTGTTTAGTGTCTTTGTAGAGCTGATCCATAATGCACATGGACAAATGATAAGTTGAGGAATAATACTGTTAAAACTGCACTGATTTTTCTTAAGAAATTTCATTTTTTTTCAGGTTATTCACATCTCTTTTGTTTGTCAAGTTTATGAAAGTACGGTAAGTATTTTCATAATTTAATGTTTTGTTTTGCACTAACACTGTTGTCATTATTGTAATCATTCATAAGTTATTGAGCTATTATTTTACTGGTCCGGCCCACCTGAGGTCAAATCGGGGTCTGAATGTGGCCCCTGGAAGAAAATGAGTTTGAGAGCCCTGGACTATCCATCCATCCATTCCATCCATTATCCTCCGCTTTATCCAGGGCCGGGTCGCGGGGGGTAACAGTCTAGCCCTGGACAAATCTGAGTTATTTTGTTCTTTTACATCTGTGCATGTGTAAACACAATTAAAAAATTGTAGAAAACAGAAGTGATGTAGTCAAACGGGAATGGAACACAATAACACAAAGGTCCGAGTCTACCGTCATTACACACATATGTACTCTGACAGAAAACTGATAATGGACTGGAGCGTCCAAACCAGAGTTTTCAATTGTTGCATTTCTCAAGTGGATGTAAATGTGTCAGATCTGATTATTACAATTTTCATATTACTAATAGTAATCAATTTTTTATGGTCATGTAAACAGGCTCAATGTTTGATTGTAGCTTAGAGTGACACGTGTCTTTGATGCACTGACGGCACATGTGCACTAATGACCAGGACCAGAAGGGGGCAGTAGAAGCTTCTGAACCAAGGCTACAGGAAACAAACGAGCCAAAGTTTGGGTTCATTTCGTATGAGACACAACCATGAAAACTGTCAGGAGTCAAATCTGGAGCTGAGCCTGGTACCATGGAACCACTACAACTATGGATGAACATTTACACAGGAAACACGTTCAAGAAGATTTAGACGAACCCTGTAATTAGCTCCCATGCTAGTAGTGAGTCTGTTACTGAATGTGTGTGTTTGATTACCGCACTTTTCCAGAGAAAACACCTATGTAAAGATCTGCTTTTATGTCAAATCTTTTTATCAGTACTGCTGGATTTACCTCCTCCATCAGCTGATCCTGTTCTGAGGTAGTACACAGGCAGACCAGGTACATCTGCTTGAAAAGTCCCTTTCCTTCGAAGGCGGTGCACTCAAAACACGTCTTTGCCAGTTGTGCGGCCTTCCCCGGCTGACTGTCCTTCATCAGCTGCTTCACTCTCATCTCCAGCAGACCCTGGCCCTCCTGCACCATGAACTCCTCGACTGAAAACCACAAGGAGCTTTCATCAGCTTTGGTCTCATTTCTAACACTGGTAGACAGTTTATACATTTACATCCAACATGTCAGATATGACAAACTAAGGTTAGGCAGTCCAAATATGTACCTTCCAATGGAGCAAAACAAAGTACGACAGAAGATTACATGTAAGGTTAGAGGTTTTCTTTTATAAAACAAATTATAGCTAATTACCTAAGGAAGGCAGGGGTTAAGTTTTCATCAGGGTTTGTCTGTTTGTTTGTTTCACTGTTAGTGAGATAATTCAAAAAGTTACAGAAGGACTTTAATGAAATTTTCAGGAAATGTTGATACTCGCACAAGGAACAAACGATTACATTTTGGTGGTGATCAACAGGGGGGCAGCTAATTTTCCTTTTCCCTACCTTTGGAAACTTTAATTTGAGGGAGAAGGACATGTGTTAACCCCCACCCCAGAACTGGGTCTGGATCGGCCTGATCTTGTGTAAAGCTGAAACGATTAATTAACTCAAAGTGATCCAAAAAAACAAAACACATTAAACCACAATTCTCCTCAATCAAAGCTTTGTTTCCTTCATTTCTCTGCTGTTTAACATTGGTTCCACTGTTGTGTTTCACATGCAGAAAGAAGCTTCAATTCAGGAAAACTGTAACAGAATATTTCCCTTCAATCAATTCAAGTTGATTAATCAAATCGTGAATTTTTGCATTGGCTTCAAGCACCTAATCGATTAACCGTTTCAGCTCTAATCTCATGACTAAATCCAATCTGATCTTCTAAAAAAATGCCAGATCGGCAGCCGATACTGATGTGTAGATCGGATCGGGACATCCCTACTGATCATCAGCAGTACCTGTACCTACTTTTTATCCATTTCTTAGAACAAATATTTATTCTGAATGTATCTACTGTCTGAAACCCAGAACTGGAACTGATCTTTTCCCTAAGACGTCACTCTAATATCAAGTGTCAGAATTTTGCACATGAACTCACTTTGCTCCTTCTGTACGTCTGCGTGGGACAGAATGTCTTGTAGGACCCAGTTGGTCCAAATGCCGTATTGCTGGCCCAAAGCAGACAGCATGGACAGATGAGCGATCCCATTCTCCTGCAGCTTATTATGAGCAAACTACACACAGCAGAAAAACTACAGTTAGATACACAATACAGACAACCTGTAAGAAACATACTCAGTGTTTTTGGTGGAGTTGAGTCTACTGTGGAACAAACACTACCAAATAAACAAGTGAGAATCAGAGGTCAGACTGAGCCTCATTTATTCATCAGCATAGTTTTCAAGTCAATCACTTTCATTGTGTCTGAACAAAAACAATTCTTTGTGTCATTGTATGCCAAGTCCTTATTCAGGGTTTCTGCAGGTGTCAGCAAATCGGATTTAATGCCCTTTTTAATGCCACTTTAAACATATTTAATGCCCATTTCCAACTGCAGATACACTTTTATATATAGTTTTATGACAGTTTACCGTCCACAGGCTTTAACCAGGTTCTGAAAAGTTCCTCCTCCAATTATTTCTGCTGAAATTTGCATTTTCCCCATTTTTCCCACACTTGCTAATATTCCCTCCACTCTTTCGCCACGACATGAGCATGCTCACAGCACGTTGCATTCCAAGCATCTGGTGTTGTGATTTTGTGTATCGGCCATAAACAATAGCCAATTAAAGGGTTCCGCCTGTCAATCATCACCCTATACTTTGGATCAAAATTGTTAAATGTTTGTATAATCAAAATAAATCATGAATAACGATGCTTTTTTCCATCAAGTGTATTTAGTGTATTTAATGCCTCTGGACATCAAATTTAATGGTTTTTAATGCCATTTAAATCTATTTAATGACTTTTAATGCTTTTTTTAAACTTACATTTTATTGTTTCATTTTAGAAATTTGACTACACAAACATTTAGAACATAGTGTCAGTGGTCGTCCTGTATTTTGTCCATTTTTTCCATCGATCTTCACAAGTTGCTTGCTGCTTCTTATGATAAACGTAACACTCTCCATGTTGTGAATTTTTTCCACATTGTCTCTCCAATTATTTGGATCGGGGGGGGGGGGGGGGGGGTCCTCTTTGCACCATTTTCGTGTGATGACTTTTTTAGATGATGCCAAGAGGATTTTAATCAAATATTTATCCTTACTTGGTTTGTCTTTTCCTGTTAAATGACCCAAATATAACACAGAACACGTCCTTGGTAGCTCATATGCCAATATTTTTCCAAGTTCTTTGCTGATATTATTTCAATATTGGGATAATTTTGTGCACTGCCAAAAAACATGACCCACATCCTGCTCACTGCACACCCTCCAACAGGGCTGAGGTAAGGATAGTGAAGCCTTCTGGATCTGTGGTGTTATAAAAAATCTCATTATGTTTTTCCAACAAAATATTTTCCAATTTCTGGAATTAGATGTAGTCACTTGAGTTTCACATATTTCATACCATATATCATCACTTAATTCTACCAACAGTTCTTTTTTTCCATTTATCTCTAATACACAGAGTTGAAGTTTTCCTGTTTGACACCAATCCCTGATACAGTTTGGATCTCACTTTTCCTCTTTCGTTCTGATACGCTTTACCCACAGTTTCAGTGATCTGGTTTATTTCACCTGGGAGGTCTGGTTTTATCTCTTTCTGATAATGGTCTCTGATCTGAAGGTACATAAAGAAGTCACAATGTTCTAAATCAAAGTCTTGTCGTAAGTTTTGGAAGGTAATAATTTCCCCCTTTTTTGATAAAAGTATTTAATATATTTAGACCCTTATTTGCCCACTCTTTAAATTTATTATTCATAATCCCTGGTTTGAAAACTTGTAGCATAAACCGGCCAGCTAAATATTCTTATATCCTTCTCCATTTTACTTTTAATGCTTTTTAGTGACCTGCAGAAACCCTGTTATAGTTGAGTTTCAGTGCAGTTTAATCTGAGTCAAAATTTGAAGATGTTGGAATTTGTAAGGATGATTCTTAATCCAATAAAATAAGTATCTGCTGCTTTACCTGGATACACGACTTGAATTCTGTCCATAATCCATCTGGTACCTCGTCCTTCAGTGAAAGTAAGAGCTCCACAAAACTCCTATAAAAAGAACGGACAAAACACAAACACGGGGTATTAATTCCTATCTGGAAGAAGCCAAATGTTCACAGACACTTCAGTAAAGCTGATCTTAGTCAACAGGACTGCTGCTGGCATTACAGAGCAGTGTAGTTGACATAATTATGTGGAAAAACCAATGAGTGTAAGTGAGCTTAATGAAGTGACTGGTGCTACTTACAGTGACAGCCTCTCCACCACAACGGGAACGTTTTCACACTGCAGGGACAGGTATGGAGAGGCCTGGGCATAACTCAGCAAGGCAACCATGTACACTTCCACCAGGGGCAGAGGTTCTTCCTCTATCTTCCATCGGCCTGCATACTCCAGCAGTGTCTACAAAAACACACACACCATCAGCTGGGAACATATTCATGTCCTACACAGCTCTTTTTTTTTTTTTTTTTTACTTCAAAAGCAGTTCCAAATGAGATCCACTCAACTGTCATTGGTAGGGGTGTGTATCGGTAATAATCTGGCAAAATGATACAAATCACAATATTAGGACCACAATACGATGTATCATGATTCGGTTAAAAAGGCGATTTTTTTTGCTTGTTTCTTTTTTTAAATGATTATTTCCTTGAAGAATTGAATTACACCCGAAATCTGCACAAATACTAAACACACTTCTATTTGATCAGAACAGGATCTAATGCTATATCCCAACATGTTCCTGTGTTAAAACCTCGGTGATTATCATTAACGAAAACTAACAAAATGACGAAAACTAGAATTGTAAGAACATTTTCGTGAACTGAAATAAATAAAAACTATAATTAAAAGAAAAAAACAATAACTAAACTGAAACTGTATTGTGTGTTTACAAAACTAACTAAAACAGATAAAAGTTATGGATAAAATTCCCTTTGTTTTCGTCTTTGTCAATGTTGGATTGATATGAAATCGATTTATTTCCCTCGAGCAATTTTAGCTGCTGGCACCATATGATATTTATGGTCCGTCACTTGTGTTCACTTGTGGTTTAGAGACTTCTTGACCCCATTCTACCTGGAAATATGGAGACTAAAGCTGGGAAAAAGCAGCAGAGTCCTGTCTGGGATTTATTTGAATATGACGGCAAAGAAGAAAAAAGATACAAAAAAAACTAAAACTAAGCATTTAGAAAATAACAAAAACTAATAAAAACTAGCAAACCTGCTCTAAAAACTAATTAAAACTAACTGAATTAGAGAAAAAAAGTCAAAACTAAATAAAACTAAACTAGAATGAAAAATCCAAAACTATTATAACCTTGATTAAAACTTAAATTCTGTTTTACAGACATTACAGTTTAAGATCTTGTTCAAATGTTCATATTCTAGCAGTTTAGAACTAACATCAGAACAGTATTTTCATGCAATCCCAACAAAGGAATTAACATTATTTAATAAAAGACTGTTAAAAAATAATAAATAAAATATAAAAAAACAAAAACAAAAATGAACCTCCACAATAACTGCATTTGAATAAATATCTAAAAATATCAATACAGTAATTTTTAATATTGATACAGTATTGTGAAATGAAATATTGCGATATATTGCAGAACCAATATTTTCTTACACCCCTACTTATTGGGACACAAACTATTGGTTAAACACTCATTTCAGCATGTCAACAACTTCCTGTTTATGAGTTTGATCATTAGTATACTTCTAATGACCTCCATTTCTAATCAAATGAAAGACTGGTCATTGTTCAAATGTGTGATGCACTTTCAGTTTCAGGTGGTGCAGTGGTGAGCACTGTCACCTCCTGGGTTTGATTCTAACATCAGGACCTTTATGTGTGGAGTTTGCATGTTCTCCCTGTGTTTGCGTGGGTTCTCTCAGGATACTCCGGCTTCCTCCCACCATCCAAAGACACCAATAGGTTAACTCAGTGTTTTTCAACCTTGGGGTAGCCTGGAATTCAAATGGGGTCGCCTGAAATTTCTAGTAATTGATTAAAAAAAAAAAAAAAAAAAAAAAAAAAAAATTACTAATAAAAAATATATGTTGAGTTGACAGACAATCCCATTACATAAAAGACAAACTGTGAGTCTGAAACTGCAGCACTGTGGTTCTGTTTATCTGTCAAATGTTCATTGTGGTCAGTTTCAGATGCTGCAGCTCTTTCATAATTCATAGTTTCAGTTCTTGTTTGTTCAGTATTAATTGTCAGCCTTGTAAATCACAGCTGGACTGACTGTACATATCCTGACCAAGGAAAATAAAATTCTCCCTTTGTGCAGTAATCTACACTTGGATTTACTGCCTCCGAGCACAATAATATACATTATATACACTAAACATTGTCTAAAATTAATATTTATTTGCAAAATAGTATAGCAAACTATTACATGATCAAAAACAAATTCATTTTATCAGCAAAAAGTAAATGTCTCTGTTTTGAATGTCTGGGGTTGCCAGAAATTTGTGATGTTAAAATGGGGTCAGGAGTCAAAAAAGGTTGGAACCACTGGGTTAACCGGTTAAGCTAAAACTGCCCATAGTTGTGAATGTGAGAGTGATTAGTTGTCTGGCTCTAAATAGCCTCTTTTCCACAGCAGTTCTGTTACGGGAATATTTCACCTTTATTCCAGAACGATGTCTGCATAAATTAAACGGTGGATCATTTAGTTCCACCTTTATTGCGGCTCTGTAACTCCTCTGGAGGTAGTAACAGAGCCGTGAGGAAGGTGGAATCAGGATTCCGGAATGCTATGGAAAAGGAACACCTCTAATTCCGCAACAAGGTGTGACGTTTTGATGACTGCGACCCCCGCGCCGGAGAGACAGTGGGTGCATATGGAGGTACCGCATGGATTCTGCAGTAGACCGCCACAGGTGCCATGGCTACATACCATTTTCACCTGTGGCACGAAGCCGCAGCACCCGGGATGACTACTGCAGAATCCATGCCGGTACTAGGGATGTAACGATATGAAAATTTCATATAACAGTTATTGTGACCAAAATGATCACGGTTATCATTATTATCACGCTATTGTTGAAACTGTGCTCAGAATGTTCAAAAAGTACTAATACACACACTGAAATAATTTAACCAAGTTGTATTTTGTAAAAAAAAAATAACAACAAAAAAAACAAAAATAAAATAATTGGCACAATGTCCCTTCTGTTGCAGAAACATTCAAATATTAACCCTTAGTGGTCTGAGCCTATTTTGTCTGTTTTTCAGTATGTTTGATTTTGCTTTTATATACTACATAAACAAATGTTTACGATACCCATGTTTGGGATCTCTTTTTTCAGCACAACTTCATCTATATCATCTGTCTATTATTTTTTTTTACTTTAACCTACTATAGAAACATAAAAAGACAAAAAAAAAACCCACAAAAAAATATAAAATACGATTTGAAAAATGTATATAATTTATTGCATAAATGACACACAGATGCTTAACAAACCTTTTCAAAGACTTTAAAAGTGAATATTGGTTCCAAATATTAGGTACAGAAAATTAAAATTGTAATAAATTAAAACTCTACTCAAATATTTGACATAAAAGCAAATCTTTAGGTGTTTTCTCCGGAAAAGTGCGGTAATCAAACACAGTTATCATGATAATTAGAATTTCAACATTAATACTAACCATCTGCAGTTTTACAGTGGTTTATCATTATACTGGTAATCGTTACATCCCTAGCCGGTACCTCCATATGCACCCACTGTCTCTCCTGCACCAGGAGATTTAAAAATGAGTGGGGGCTGTGTACAATAACCAAACAAATTAACGGGACCAGACAGATGTGGAACTGGGGGGACGCTCAGATCCACCAGCTGTATGCTCTTTGGGCAGAGGACTCTATCCATGCTAACATTTGTGGAACAGGCCGACTCTGGAGAGGTTAGCAACACCGCTACGTTTGGAGTATTTCCGACGCAGAAGTTATACGTCACGCTATCTGCTGTGCTGCATCACCACCCCTTTGATTGGTGAATGCAGGTCAGCTGTGTAAAAGTCCAGCCTGTCTCACCTCTGTTACTCCTTCGGTTTGGCTGTGGAAATCAGACAATGGAGGAAAATAGCAACCTTTAAAATCTATGTGTCAATCTAGGACCAGATTCAGCAGTGCCACAGGGACACATGTCCTGTTCAATAGTGTGTGTTTAAACTCAATAACTGATCTGTTTCATACATGTATGAATAGGTCTGAGTAAGTACTGTCACATGACACATGGTACAATTGACACAAATAACATTTATGAGTAAAAAAATTTAAATTCCTGGTGTGTGACATGGGGACTGAAAATGAACATCATTTTATTGACTTTATTCAAATATCCAAAACATGCTGCTCTCATCATAAATGGATCCTAAATGAAACATAGGGCTTCAGAAATTGATAACGGTTATTTCAAGCATCCTAAAAGCACTTTTTACTGTCTGAAAGAGGCAAATGTTTTTTTTTTTATTGGGAATATACAAAAATAATGTTCTGATGATTCAGGGACTGAACACTATGTATTCTTTTCGCAATAGGATACGAACATTTCAGCAGGATCTTAAACTGTAACGTCTGTAAAACATTTTTTATTTATTTTTGTGGGTTTTTTTTGTACTGGTAAAGCCACATGTTAAAACTTTATTTATCCAAATGCTGAACTGTAAGTTTTTTCAGGATATAATCTTTAAAAAAAAGTAAACAAAACAAAAAATATTACCTTGTTAACAGTATCGTGATATATTGTGATATATCGTGATCCTAGTATTTTGATTTATGTCGTATTGCCAAATTCTTGCCAATACACACCCCTAATCATAACTGTATCCAAATAAACACCTCAGATACACACACGTGAACTGCCTTCACTAAAACAGAGGCCTTGGTCAACATAAGTCACACTCAGTGTTCAGAAAAATGAAAACGATAAATTCTGCTGAGAATAATCCACCTGGTCAGTTTTCTTGTTCCAAGTATTTATGTTGACCTTGGTGAGAAAAGTAACTGAAGGTTTGTGAGTCTGACCCTCAACAGACGAGCCTGTGGGATGAGAAGCCCAGTGCAAATGCAGCTCCATTTACAGACCCTGCACTCTGCTTCTCACATGTCCAAACTTCAGCCTAAACATATATGATCTGCCACATCTGTCTGGGCTCTGGATCCGTTTACTTGATTACTTCCATTTACACAAAAAGCCCAATCCTAATTAAATCAGATTTTCTACATTAATACCATAGATTGAAATGCTGCAATTTGTTACTGTGAGTAAATTACATATAATACGATAAAGAAGAATTTTTATGAACATAACATGACTAGGCCTGCCAGTCATTCATAGTAAGGCCATATCACTACTGCTCGAGAAAACTGGAAATATTTTGTATAATTATGATAATAAGTTCCTTTTGTCTGTGTAAACATGCTGGATGAAACAAACAGAAGTGTCACATTTCAACACTCTTTCTACATCACTGATCATTGTTTGACCTTTGACTCCCTCTTTTGTCATCTGGTCAAATCTACCTTGTGCAATATCTGTACGAAAACACTTAAAGGCAATTCCATCACATCTGCCCAATTTACTGCTTTAAATTAGGACCTTATTTGGTCATAGTACATATTTTGATTTTGTTACAAACAAAATAAAATCAGCATTGGACCACATTTTTAAATATATTTCGGTATTTGGCTTTAAATATTTTAGTCATGGCACATCTACTGTTTGATATTTACATTCAAAAGACTAATAGAAATATATATTTTTTCTACGTTCCAAAATTCTCAGCAAATGAATGGCTCATCTTCATAAGGTGCATGAACATAAGTAAGCTAATATTAGACTTACACTACAGTGTTGGCATAAATGTAACAGAATTAACAATCAGATCGATCCATACTTTCAATCAACTTTCTATGTTTTGACCAAAATAATGCACATGTAAACATTGTTTTCACAAACCTTGATATAATAACTGAAAAGTGTGGATAAAGAGCTTATGCTACAAATATTTGATTAAGGTTTTATGTGCCACGTAATAATAAATTTACTTTGTGAATATGGATGACAGTAGCCAAGATGATGACCAATCTAAACTGCTCAACAAAAGTTGAGGGGGTGAAGTGCAATAGAATAGAGAATGTGCAATAGTGACCCCTCCATAGTGCAATATTTTTTTTTACCTTTACTAACTTACTTATTTATTTTAGAGCAGTTTTTACTGTTTCATCACATACATAAGTTGTTTTTAGTTGGTGTTTTTAACCCTTTCGTGCATGAATTACAAGAACCTTAATCAAGATTTTTTCTTTCCTGAGTGTTTTTTTTTTTTCCCTCTTTAGGCATTAAAAAAAACAATGCCATTGAAAAAATTTTTATGAACCAATTTTTCATGGATTTGCCAAAATGTCCACTCAGCTGGACACCATGCATTTAATTTTTGAAGCTAAGAAACATGTATTTACTAATATAATGTGTGGCAACTATGACAGAAAAACATTTTTAATGCTGCTAATCTGATATTTTCTCACATTTTAACATATTCTAACACTAATCATTACTCATTTCATGGAGATAATATACAAAAAAAAAAACCCCAAAAAACAAATTTTTTGTTGTTAATTACAGTGTAATAAAAATAACAAGCAGTTGCTTTACACACAAACATGTTACTGGAGATCAGGTTTATCTAGAACAGTAAAGTTACAGTAATGGTATGAATTGCAGTGTATGGGATGATGCATGAGCGCCCAATGTGTTGGCTGATACGCAACTAAAACAACGAAATCCATGAATATACAACAGAACAGCTTTGAACAGTTGTCCACTGTAGTGACCACTATGCATGAAAGGGTTAAAATCTTTTCTGTGTTTTATTTTGTGCTGTGCATTTTGCTATTTCATTCTGTAACAGCATCTGGGATGTTTTTATTGAATGACAATAAATAAATCTGAATTTAGAAACATGGATAATGTTCGTCCAGACCAGGGTTCTCAAACTCACTTTCTTTCAGGTTCCACATTCAGCCCGATTTGATCTCCAGTGGGCCGGACCAATAAAATAATAACAGAATAACCTATTAATAATGACAACTCCAATTTTTTGTCTTTGTTTTAGTGCAAAAAAACCCAATTAAATTATGAAAATACTTAAATTTATAAATTATCAAAAAAAAAAAAAAAAAACCCTGACAAAACTGAAATTGAAATAAAAAACTTAAGAAAATTGAATGCAATTTAAACAATGTTATGGCTCAGCTTCTCATTTGTCCATGTGCATTATGGATCAGATCTACAAAGACACTAAACACTGAGGAACAGGCAGAAAATAGTTAAAATTGCGCTGAATTTTCTTTAGACATTTCAGGTTATTCACATTTTATTGTTTCAGGATAGTTTGTAAATTGGCTAAAATTTGCTTAGAGGTCTTATTTGTGTCTTTGTTCATAGTAAATCAATCGAAGTGAATCCCCAAAGGAACTTTGTGTTGGTAAATGACAGTTCTGCAAATGTACAGGATTTCAGTTCTGTTCAACATGTTGATGCTCATATGAACTATGTTTTCAGCTCAAAAATGAACAATTTCAGCACAATTAATGCTATATTTTCATGTCATAAATGGCCAAGTTATATTTGAACTGAATTTACCTGAAAAACAAATATTCTATTCTTTTAGATTCCCCAGTTTTTCTTCCTAGATTCTCTCCTACATATCACATGTTTTATTTGTACAGGTTCAATCTGGAGTATGGTGCTGATCCATCCTGTTTATGTTACACCAATACATACATGAAGAATGGCACACGGCACTTTTTAAATCAACAGTTTTCTAATAATAAGCATTTTTATAAAGAAATAATAATTCTATGTTGTTATTTACTCTTTAGTCTGATGATAAACTATACAATAAATTTTGATGACATGGAAACGGTGACATGGCTGCCGAGCATCAGTATGATGGGATCCACAACAACCATGTCACATCCGTCCACTGACACATTTAGTGTTTTTGTGTCAGCTGGGATTGTTTTAGATCCACAATACTAACATTTACGAGTAAGAGGAGAATTAGCAATAGTAAGTCTATAAGTTTATTTCCAATAAAGTACTGGTACTACCCAGAGCATCATGGGTAATGTCACGTCCGTCCACTGTCACGTCCGTCCACCAGCAAAAGTTTTCACATACACGTGCTATTCCAAATCCAATATTTATGAAAATAGAGCTTCCACTGTCAAAGAATATCAGTAGTCTGTGCACAAATGGATTAGCATTATTTACACACAGTTCTATGCATTTATGACAACTGTGTTTTTTTGACAAAAAAGGCCACTCATTTGACCCCCTAAGGAAATTTTTGTCGATATGTAAATATTTCCATCATTTAATGTTATTTTTTGCACTAAAACAAGAAAAAAATGTGACATATGTACTATTTATAGGCATAATACAAGACTGTTTTTCTCACATCAAAGCAAGAAGAAAATATGGAGTCATTATTTTTTGTTGGTTCTTCTGCTGTTATTTGACTGTAGATCATATTGGTCTGTATGTGGAACCTGAACTAAAATGAGTTCCACAGCCTTGACTGTGAAATTTTTGCATTTTGAAAATTCATCCCAAGGGCAGCATTGGAACCTTTGGAGGGCCGCATGTTTGAGGGCCCTGGTCCAGACGATGCACTTTTGACCTTTTACTGCCTCAGTTCTCTTGTATTCCTTTGTCCACTAGTTCTGGGGATATTTGTCACACTTCCATTCATAAAAACCTGACAGCAGTGCATTGCACTCCCAGAGCGGTGCAGCTAACGCATATGATGCAGATCCAGTGGACAATACGTGTAGTGATGATAAGGAGGGGGATCTGATCCAAACCCCCCACCCACCCACACACACACACACACACACACGCACACCCCCATCAGTCCAACACGGACTACTGACCACTAACTTGTGCAAATAGATGTTTGGGGGGAATATACCGCAGCGTATGCAGACTGTCCGGACCCAATGCCAGAGGCTTTTTATCCAGACTGTGCCACTACAATGAACAGAAGAAATGCGCGCTATCCCGCAAGGGCGTGCGTTCCATTCGGCACGTACACACACGAAATTCATCGCGGGAAAGAGTCTCAAATCCCTGCCACACACCCCTGGAATCCCATCAAATAGTTATACATGACTTAAAGTATCTTCATCTTAAAAACCTAAGTTGTTGAGCACACCAAAAGCGGTGAAATGAGCTGCTACAGAAGCTTTAACCGGAGCCGTTAACGCCAGCACCAGCACAGACAATCAGTAAAATGATTATCACGTGAACGCGCATAAAGCTAAACATACAGAGCGTAAAGCTAAGCTAACACAGAGCCGAGGTGAGAAGACGGTGATTTTACAGTCTACGAAGCAGAAAGGACCGGCATTAGCGTGTAGCTGTTTTCATTCTCCAAACACTAAAGTTGCAGACCTCTAATAGCATTCAGAGCATTTCAGTGGAACAGCTTATATGAACCACTGGAAGCAGATAAAGCAAAAGACATGCTAACAGCTAAGCTAGCTACTGTGACTGTCGACCATCATTTTACTATATTTGTGCAATTCACTTTGTCCGTGTTCCAATGTTTAAGAACTTCTCAGTTAATTATACTGCGACGGTTGCTGGACAAAACACCGCTGTAGCCCATTCAACATAAACTTGATGTTAAAATCATCAGGTAATAATAAGCCAAGACGTAATACTGCTAAGGCTACATGCTAGCTTGTTGGTTATATGTGTGAGGGGAATAACTTACCCTACAAAATTCTTGGCAATAGTTCAGAGAAGCCTGGACTGGACATTCATTCCTTTCCTTAAACACGACGTCCTGCAGCTCTTGTAAGCGTTGTTTGAGTTCCCCTATGGTTGCACTGATACCGTTCTCAGGACCACGGTCCTTCTCGGCCTCCTCGTCCGCCATCTTCACACCCAGCTCCAGCGCGTGCCAGTCCGGCGTAGCGACGTAGGCTCCGCGAGCGGTGTTTACGTAGAGCTGACTGCAAAATGCACTGAGGAGCACAGGAGGCTGCAAATGGAGTCTGTGCAAACTATAGGATGGAGAAAAGAAAGAAGTAAGAGCACAGGAGGCTGCAAATGGAGTCTGTGCAAACTATAGGATGGAGAAAAGAAAGAAGTAAGAGCACAGGAGGCTGCAAATGGAGTCTGTGCAAACTATAGGATGGAGAAAAGAAAGAAGTAAGAGCACAGGAGGCTGCAAATGGAGTCTGTGCAAACTATAGGATGGAGAAAAGAAAGAAGTAAGAGCACAGGAGGCTGCAAATGGAGTCTGTGCAAACTATAGGATGGAGAAAAGAAAGAAGTAAGAGCACAGGAGGCTGCAAATGGAGTCTGTGCAAACTATAGGATGGAGAAAAGAAAGAAGTAAGAGCACAGGAGGCTGCAAATGGAGTCTGTGCAAACTATAGGATGGAGAAAAGAAAGAAGTAAGAGCACAGGAGGCTGCAAATGGAGTCTGTGCAAACTATAGGATGGAGAAAAGAAAGAAGTAAGAGCACAGGAGGCTGCAAATGGAGTCTGTGCAAACTATAGGATGGAGAAAAGAAAGAAGTAAGAGCACAGGAGGCTGCAAATGGAGTCTGTGCAAACTATAGGATGGAGAAAAGAAAGAAGTAAGAGCACAGGAGGCTGCAAATGGAGTCTGTGCAAACTATAGGATGGAGAAAAGAAAGAAGTAAGAGCACAGGAGGCTGCAAATGGAGTCTGTGCAAACTATAGGATGGAAAACATACAGAGCCAGGAGCAGAGGAGGCTTCAGATGGCTCCTGCAGTCTGTGCAGACTATAGGAGGGAGAAGATACAGACCCTGGACTGGACACAGAAACATGCTGCTGATGTTTGCAGTGAGACTTTAACCCAGGGCTCTCAAACTAACTTTCTTTCACGTTCCACATTCAGCCTGGTTTGATCTGCAGTGGACCGAACCAGTAAAATGGAAGAACCTAGAAATAATGACGACTCCAAACTTTTGTCTTTGCTTTAGTGCAAAAAAAACCCCATTAAATTATGAAAATACTTACTTATATAAACTATCCAAGCAAAAAAGATGTGAATAACCTGAAAAAAACTGAGATTTCTTCAGTAAAATCAGTGCAGTTTTCCCAGTCTTCTTCCTCCACTTCTCATTAGTCCATGTGCATTCTGGATCAGATCTCCAAAGACACTAAACACTGAGGAACAGGAAGAAAAGAGTTCAAACTGGACTGAATTTCATACAGTTAAAGTTGTTCATATTTGTTCAGGTTATTCACATTTTATTGTCACAGGATAGTTTGGAAATGTAAATATTTTCATAATTTAATGTTTTTTTTTGCACTAAAACAAAGACAAAAATTTGAAGTTGTTAATTCAAGATTTTTTGCTTAATTTAAGATTTTTATTTATTTTTTTGCTTAATTCAACATTTTTTCCTTAATTAGAGCTTTTTTTTTTTTTTTTTTTTTGCTTAATTCAATTCAAGACTGTGGAATTTTTGACTTTGCAAAAACATCCCCAGGCTGAATTGGAACTTTTGGCGGGCTGCATATGGCCCCCGGGCCGTATGTTTAAGACCCCTGCTTTAATAAACAACTCATTTGTATGTTCCCTGAAATTAATATTATACATGATTCTTATTGCTCTTTTTTGTAATAAAAACAATGGCTTTGTGTTCCTCATATATGTATTGGCCCAAACCTCAATACAATAACTCAAATATGGCAGAATAAGTCAACAATATCCAATTCTCATTACTTTATAATCCAACATATATTTTGCTTTATTCAGTACAGAAATATTTTTAGACACCTTTTTTTTTTTTTTTTTTACATAAGCAATATGTGGCTTCCATGTTAATTTATCGTCCACTATTACACCCAAAAAATGAAATGAAAACTATTTCACCTTTCCTATGTGATTTATCACAATTTATTATAATATTATCTTCTGAATTTTGCATTTTTTTCCCCCATGAAAATAATTTATTTCCTATATTTAATTCATGAAGATCATGAAGATGTTCATAAAAGCTCAGATTAAAGTTAAAGGTTATTGTATCAAAACAGAAAAAACTGAAGAAAAGGTGACTTTTTCAGTAAAATCTGTCATTAACTGAACATAAACCCAGTGCATCCACCCACTGTCATTGATCCACCTGCATGGGTTTGACTGGAGAACCAATGTTGGAGAAGATGACGGTGTTTCCACGGTAACTACGGAGCCTCTGAATGTCCAAATATGGTCATATCTGAGGACCATGAAAAGATGAAGAACTGTATTTTACACCAATTATTGACATGTACATTTACATTTATGCATTTGGCAGACGCTTTTTTCCAAAGTGACTTTCAGGGGAAAAACCAAAATAAAAGAATAAAATACAAGAATAGATTAAAGACATAAAGCAGCTGTACAATTAAAAACAGTGTCGTACAGAAGAATAAAAAAGCAAAATGATAGACTAAAACACAAGAATAGATTAAAAAGACATAAAAACAACTCTACGATTAAAAGGAGTGAAATAAAAATACCAAGGAAAACAATAGAATAAACATAATAATACATTTATAATAATTATAAAACATATAATAATACATGTATTGATAGAATTAGATCAACGGTTTAGATCAGTAGATACTTTTAGTCGACAGTGGACGTTTGGTCTGTAAGGGTTAAAGGTGAATGTTTGGGTCTGTAAGGGTTAAAGGTGAATGTTTGGGTCTGTAAGGGTTAAAGGTGGACGTTTGGGTCTTTAAGGGTTAAAGGTGGACGTTTGGGTCTTTAAGGGTTAAAGGTGGACGTTTGGGTCTGTAAGGGTTAAAGGTGGACGTTTGGGTCTTTAAGGGTTAAAGGCGGACGTTTGGGTCTGTAAGGGTTAAAGGCGAACGTTTGGGTCTGTAAGGGTTAAAGGTGGACGTTTGGGTCTGTAAGGGTTAAAGGTGGACGTTTGGGTCTGTAAGGGTTAAAGGTGAATGTTTGGGTCTGTAAGGGTTAAAGGTGGACGTTTGGGTCTGTAAGGGTTAAAGGTGGACGTTTGGGTCTGTAAGGGTTAAAGGTGGACGTTTGGGTCTGTAAGGGTTAAAGGTGAATGTTTGGGTCTGTAAGGGTTAAAGGTGGACGTTTGGGTCTGTAAGGGTTAAAGGTTGACGTTTGGGTCTGTAAGGGTTAAAGGTGGACGTTTGGGTTTGTAAGGGTTAAAGGTGGACGTTTGGGTCTTTAAGAGTTAAAGGTGGACGTTTGGGTCTGTAAGGGTTAAAGGTGGAGGTTTGGGTCTGTAAGGGTTAAAGGTGGACGTTTGGGTCTGTAAGGGTTAAAGGTGAATGTTTGGGTCTGTAAGGGTTAAAGGTGGACGTTTGGGTCTGTAAGGGTTAAAGGTGGACGTTTGGGTCTGTAAGGGTTAAAGGTGGACGTTTGGGTCTTTAAGGGTTAAAGGTGGACGTTTGGGTCTGTAAGGGTTAAAGGTGGACGTTTGGGTCTTTATGGGTTAAAGGTGGACGTTTGGGTCTGTAAGGGTTAAAGGTGGACGTTTGGGTCTTTAAGGGTTAAAGGTGGACGTTTGGGTCTGTAAGGGTTAAAGGTGGACGTTTGGGTCTGTAAGGGTTAAAGGTGGACGTTTGGGTCTTTATGGGTTAAAGGTGGACGTTTGGGTCTGTAAGGGTTAAAGGTGGACGTTTGGGTCTTTAAGGGTTAAAGGTGGACGTTTGGGTCTGTAAGGGTTAAAGGTGGACGTTTGGGTCTGTAAGGGTTAAAGGTGGACGTTTGGGTCTTTATGGGTTAAAGGTGGACGTTTGGGTCTTTAAGGGTTAAAGGTGGACGTTTGGGTCTTTAAGGGTTAAAGGTGGACGTTTGGGTCTGTAAGGGTTAAAGGTGGACGTTTGGGTCTTTAAGGGTTAAAGGTGGACGTTTGGGTCTGTAAGGGTTAAAGGTGGACGTTTGGGTATGTAAGGGTTAAAGGTGGACGTTTGGGTCTGTAAGGGTTAAAGGTGGACGTTTGGGTCTGTAAGGGTTAAAGGTGGACGTTTGGGTCTTTAAGGGTTAAAGGTGGACGTTTGGGTCTGTAAGGGTTAAAGGTGGACGTTTGGGTCTGTAAGGGTTAAAGGTGGACGTTTGGGTCTTTATGGGTTAAAGGTGGACGTTTGGGTCTTTAAGGGTTAAAGGTGGACGTTTGGGTCTTTAAGGGTTAAAGGTGGACGTTTGGGTCTGTAAGGGTTAAAGGTGGACGTTTGGGTCTTTAAGGGTTAAAGGTGGACGTTTGGGTCTGTAAGGGTTAAAGGTGGACGTTTGGGTCTGTAAGGGTTAAAGGTGGACGTTTGGGTCTGTAAGGGTTAATAAATTATTGTGATTCTAATATTGTGAGCTGTGTCTAATATAAGAGGGACTGAATTTAACTCAGTGTATCCTGTTGTTTAGGAAGAAAATGTCTGATTTGGTTAATTATGGTTATGGTGTCTTTAAAAGAAAGAAAAACGTCTTACTAAAGAAATGTCACACTTGTTGTCTGAGAAAAGCATAACATTTTTTGGGTAGGGTAAACTCTGTGACTAAGCCATCAAATCTGATAAACTACTATACATGTGGAATATCACTTTATCACATACCATCAAAACATCAGCAAACCAGCACTTTTGTCATTTGTTTTCCAATTAATCTGATTAAAATATGTAACATTTAGCACATTTAATCTGAGGCAGACTATTTCTAAAAAAGAAACTGCAGACCAGTG